>NC_133341.1:31099530-31372030 GCF_030506205.2 Paramisgurnus dabryanus | reverse complement strand
CGTCAATTATTCCGTACATATTCAAAAATGCCATGGTACCAAAAAAACATAGTAGTTTTATAGTAGTGGTACAAAGCCATGCCAATACAATGAGATCTTTAAAAAAAAAAACATTGGAGCCAAGATAAATGGCATGATAAAATTGTCCAAAAAACATCATTTTGCCACAATGAATGCCCACAAAGAGTAAGTTAGGACCGAAATATGCATTATAGTAACCTACTTTAGTACTGCTCCAGAAATGTTAATACAATTCTAATTGTCCCAAAACATGGTAGTACCATGATAAATGGCCAAAAACAGTAAGGTACTTCTAAAAAATGCATAATACTACCATAGTAGTCCAAAAATCATAGTTAGACAAATGGTAATGATACCAAAAGACATGGCACTACCAAAATATGCATTATAGTATAATAGTTCTAAAGAATGTCTAGTAGTACCATAGTTCTTGTCCAAAAATCATGGTAATACAATGGTAATCGTCCCAAAATATGGTATTACCATGATAAATGGCCAAAAACAGTAAGGTACTTTTAAAATTGCCTATACCATAGTACTTGTCAAAAAACCATGATATAACTATAATAAATAGGCAAAAACAGTAAGGTACTTTTAAAATTGCCTATACCATAGTACTTGTCAAAAAACCATGATATAACTATAATAAATAGGCAAAAACAGTAAGGTACTTCTGAAAAGGCCTAGTAGTACCATAGTACTTATCCAAAAACAATGGTATAATAATGGTTATTGTCCCAAAACATGGTATTAGTATGATAAATGGCCAAAGCAGGAAGGTACTTCTAAAAAATGCATAAAAGTACCATAGTAATTCCAAAAATCATAGTTAGACAAATGGTAATGGTACCAAAAGACATGGTATTAGTGATAAAGGTACTACCAAAGTATGCATTATAGCATAGTACTTTCAAAGAATGCCTAGTAGTACCGCATTACTTGTCCAAAAATCATGATATAACAATGGTATTTGTCCCAAAACATGGTATTACTATGATAAATGTGCAAAAACAGTAAGGTACTCCTACAAAAAAATTGTAGGACCATAATGCATGTCCAAAACCAAGGTAATGCAATGGTACTATTCCAAAAACATCATCTGATAAATACTCAAAAACAGTATAAGAGAACCATGCAAAGTTGTACCATAGCGCATGTCCAAAAATCATGGCAATACAATGCTAATTGTTCCAAAACGTGGTGTTAGAATGATAAATGGCCAAAAACAGTAAGGTACTTTTACAAAAAAAGAATAGTAGTACTATAGTGCTTGTCCAAAAATCATGGTAATACAATGCTAATTGTCCCAAAACATGAACACCCTGAACTCCCCTGAGAGCGTTTGGAGGGCTCAAACGAACTAGGTGTGAAAACACCCTTACTTTATAAACTTGTTTTTTTGGTAGTCTTTTATTGGAGAAGGAAATGAAAGCTTTAAAATGGTTGTCTTTGGGAAGGAGACATGTATTGTGTGTAATCTGGGTGGGTGGATTAGATCAGACTCAATTCTTCACTTTCCCTGTACAGTTTAACAGCAGCTCCTTCTCATTCAATAACCATCCAAACATTACAGCTACGCAAGGCATTTCTTATTGAACAATAACCTCTGCTTCTGGGCTCGAGGGCGTAAACCTAATTCAAGTATTAAATGATACAGAAAGCGTGTGGTGCGGGAGACAGGACGAGTACGTGTGTCAGCATTGTCGCCATGGTTACAATAGATCTGGAGTGCTGGACTGAGTGAAGTGCGTAGGATGCTGAAGTGCAGTGACATCATAGAGGAACACAACTTCCTGTCCAAGTACAGGTCGAAATCAAAAACACAAACAACTGAGTTATATAAACTGTAAGATTCACATGAGGCTATAATCGTGACCAGGTTATTATTTATTTGTAACATTTAAGAAATACGTATTGCTGCTTTTCTTTAAGAATGAACCAGGATGTGAAATGGTTAATATTTGATGACTGTTAGCAGTGTTGGGGAATGTTACTTTTAAAAGAAATGCATTACAATATTAAGTTACTCCCAAAAAAAAGTAACTAATTGTGTTACTTAGTTACTTTTTATAGAAAGTAATGCTTACGTTACTTTTTAGCTACTTTTGCGCTGAGGCTTGATCTCTTTCAGGCCTTGCAGGTGTTTTTATGACTGAAAAGTTTTGCATTCAGAAATTGCATATTTTTTTAAAAAGTACTCAAATATGAATGTGTTCATTTAAAAAGTAATGAGTTCCTTTACTTTTTACTTTAGAAAAGTAATATTATAACGTAATCCACGTTACTTGTAATGCGTAACCCCCAACATTGACTGTAAGTTATGCAATACATTATTTTACTGTATCCCAGACAGCAGACGACTCCAGTGCGGATCTGGGCTAAACCCAAAAAGGGATAAACCCGACCTGTTGGCTAACGGCTTGTAATTTACTGTAACCTACAGTATATGCTGGGTTGCTTTAACTCATTGTTGAATCAAATATAAACACACATTTTCTGGGTTATTTTAAAGGATAATTCCGGTATTTAACACTTTGAGTCTCATTTTTGGTTTGTTTTGGATGAACTACAGTGATGGACACTGAAATTTTGACAATGGGTCGTGTCTTGACTTTTTGACTCGTTTAGAAGCATCTCTTGACTGCTTCAGAATGGAAGTCAATGACCATGCACAAACATGTCATTAAAACAACACTTAACGTTAATTTTCAAAACTGTGCTACTCACCGAGTGGTTTGTGGTGTTCGTTGATGATTAAAAACAAGTAGTGTAGCGAAATACAGTTTCTGTCGTGTTTTATTTGGCATTTTGTAAAATTCCATTGACTTCTCTTGGAAGACTCATTGCTCGCTGATATATCACTCCGCCGCTGGAAACAGTAAAGGGTCTGTTTACATGTGGTTGTAGTTTTTTCGCTCGGTTTCTCCTTTAGAAGAAATTTTTCCCATATTTGATGGCTCAGTGACCAGCTTTAGGTTTGAAGTTGAGCTTGATTGTTACTGTCTATACGCTAGACATCGAGCGTACTTGTATGGCAAAGTGGTTGTCGCCATCAAGTGGTCGGGAGTGTGCTAACGCTTCAGACTCAAATATAGAGCGGAAGTATATACGCGGTTGTGAGGTATCTAAAAAAATAGTTCCACTATAGCAAATAACACGGATTTAAATCATACATTGCGCCAATATATTTGTTTTAAATCATCAACGAACACCACAAACCACTCGGTGAGTAGTACAGTTTTGAAAATGAACGTTTAGTGTTGTTTTAATGACATGTTTGTGCATGGCCCATTGACTTCTATTCTGAAGCAGTCAAGAGACGCTTCTAAACGAGTCAAAAAGTCAAGACACGATCCATTGTCAAAATTTCAGTGTCCATCACTGTAGTTCATCCAAAACAAACCAGAAATGAGACTCAAAGTGTTTAAAACCGGAATTATCTTTTTTAACCCAGCAGCTGGGTTTGTTGCTTCTTGACCCAACGCTGGTATGAATAACCCAGAATTTTTCAAAGTGATGTGTAAAGGCATCAAAAGGACAAAAAATTATGTTTTTCAAGTATTTGTCTTTCGGTTTGGGTACAGTATGGCATATAATGAAATACAGCCATACAGATTTGCAATGGTACATTTGGAGGGTAGGCTACATGAGATATATTTTTTTACTTGTGTCAACTGTTTCTTAAAAAAACACCTTACATGTGTACTGTCTGTGTGCAATTGCCAGGATAGTATCAGGGTGATGATGTCTTGTTAATTGTGTGTGTGCGTGTGCTTGAGTGTGAATCGGGTTGTGAGTCACGGCAATGCATAATGCAGCTTGTTGCTGGTCCTCCCTATGATGTCATTCCCCAGAATAGCAGTGATACTGAACTCTGGTGAGAGCCAAACGCTCTGGATACGTCATCTCTTCAAGCACTCAAGAGAAAAAACATGGAAATAAAATCATAGTTCAGCATGTTGAGAGGGAAATACAAAGCTGCTGCATAGAGATGAAAGAATATGAAAGGAGACTGCTGGGAAATTCCCAGTTCTTGGAATAAATGAATAGATGAGATGATGGTCAATGGTCTAGTTAGACTTTCCGCATAAAATCCAGCACACATTATAACTGCTTGAATAGACAAAAGCCAATAGGCTACGTTTACATTAGTGGATTTTTAAATGAAATCGATCCTTGTTTATTTTGGAGTTATCTTCGTCCACCTATACCCAAAATAATCAAAAATGCATGTCACCCATTCATGCATGCGTGTACAAGTGTAGGCAAATACTTGACTCATGCGTATACTTTGTGGCTGGTCATTGTCTTCTTTCAGAAGTGCAATGGTCATATGATAGAGGCTTGATGAATTTGGTAAGGATACACAATGATCCAGAAGACCCTCATTGACCTTAATGAACCTGATAACTTTGTTTTCAAATGTTTCTGTGTCCACTGAAACATCCCAGGAGTTTTTAAACTAAATCAGAGTTGGCAGCAAAGTCTCTGGAGTTGACACAAAAGTTATGCGTTTACATGTGATTTGTAGGGGGTTTCAGAAAGTCTGCTAGGATTATTGGGCTGATGTCACAGGATGTCATAAATATCACTAAATGTCTCAAATACAACTTAAAAATGTTGTAGCAGAAAACACCCACAAACTTTGGGAAATCCAGTCATCTCTTTATTCTGTTTTGTGAGTCATTGTTGTGATTTCCTCCAGGTAAGGGAAATATGGCTGGATTTGTAATCCCCTAGAGTTAAATAAATGCTTTCCGCATTCTCTCTCTCTCTCTCTTTTTGCCTCTTGCTTTGTCTCTCTCGCTCTCTCAAATATATAGGGGAGAGCCTAATGCTTTTTGATTTTGGCTCAATTATTCAAAAAATATTTTTACACAAGCAACACACACATCTCTGCTACAAATGACCATTTGAAGTTTGTTTCTAGTACTTATCATTCTTGGACAATTACACCAAACGTGACAGAAGTGCAAACTTTACAACTTACCCCATAGGTGGGGTTAATTGTAACAGGTAGGGGGTTAGTTGTAACACTTGCTAAAAATTAAGTTTGCAGGTAAATATTTCAATACTATTTTGTCTGTATACTTGAAGTGGTTATTGTTTATATATCTGTCTATAATAGACAGCTATCCACGCTGTATTCATTCATCCAGCCCTTTTCTAACAATAGTTCAATTATAAATGGATAAAAATGTCTAAATATGTGAGAAAAAGCAAAAAAAAAAAATGTATATGTGACTCAGTCTGTAATAACCATACTACAGTTTCAAAATCAAATTCTGATATAATGAGCATCAAAGTCTGATTTTAGCCATTCATTTCATTATGATTTCAATCTTTGACGTGACCTTATTCAATCAATATTAAAGATATTAACAAAAAAAAATTCGACACATGGTTTTTGATAAGACAGGCACATTTATTTTGTTGGCAGCCAGCAATCATTCTTTTGTAGCCTATTTAAAACAACAGCAAGAATTACGCTAACGTTAGTGGTTTTCATACCGTAAGTGCTGAGGGGTTAGCTAACACAGCGTTACAATTAACACCGCTGGGTCAAAATATTTTCAAGCCAACCAAAAAAGTTGCTAAAAGCTGCAGAATTATTTCAAAACAATGTTTTAGTCAACAAGACACTGATTAATATGACATAGCATTGGATTTGGTATCTTACACACCCAACTCAAAACCGAAAAAAATATATGATGAAAAAATTTACTTACATGCCACCAAAACACTCGTTCATCAATAATTCTCTGATAAAACATTATACATTTCCAATAATTTGCGGGAGATCGGCTTTTGGCAGCGTGAAAAAAATACCGGTAAATGAAAAACGCTCGTGCAACTATGTAAACAGTCCGTGTTACAACTAACCCCGCGTGCACCCCTACATATGTAAAATATATGTATGTATAAAAAGTCTCTCTAAATTATTTTATTTTTTCATAACATAGTAATATTTTATGAATGAAAACAAATGGACCACGATGCGTGTCGAGCTGTGAATGACAGGCATAGCAATTCTGTGACTACATGTACTGTGAGAGTCATTCATCATTTTTGACATTCACCAGGATTAAAAACGAGTCTCTCTTCGGCTACATAACCATCGCATGCAGAACCTCTGCTTTTTCCAAAAACACTCAGACTTATAGATACGTTGCAATAAGATGTAATCTGAAGTAAAAATGTGTTTTAACACCAGCAAATCTACACAATGATATCACACACACACACACACATACATGAGCGATGTTTAAATAAATAAAAAGAAAAAAGTCTTTCACATGGAATAAATAAATGTGTCATAATGAGTCCCCCAGGGTCTATAGAAAGGGCCATTTCTTTGACATGAATGCTACACGACATTTAATGGTTTACCAGAAAATGTGTTTTAACACCAGCAAATCTACATGAGGATTCACTTTAATGCAGTTTTCATTACTTAAACACTGTCAGAAAAAAAATATGTATATATATAAAGCTGTGCCTTTTCTGTCACCGGGACAGTACCCTCAAAGATTTATTTTTCTACCTTTATGGGTACAATATTATACCCTAAGGACCTATTGTATACCTTTAAGGACCAATTAGGGGGTACAAAACAGAAGGTACAACACTTAATTGTTCAAATTTGGCTCCCCTTGTGATGTCAGAAGGGGGTAAAACCGCCCCTTAATCTGCACTATCCAACGACAGCACTGACATTTAGTGCAGAGTTCAAATCATTTGGATTTAAAAGGACACACCAAAAATGGCACATTTTTGCTCACACATACAATTTAAACATGCTATAATATGGTATTTTGAGCTTAAATTTCACAAACGTACTCTGGGGACACAAAAGATTTATTTGAAAGTCTTGTAAAATGTCCCCTTTAAAACTTGATTTTATAAGTTATGTCAACTATTCACAAGCCTAAAATGAAATGTGGGAAAACATTTCTGGGACATAAACAAAACCTGCGCATGGTTATTTTTTCTGCAATCTATAGCTTTTCAGGAAGCAACCCTGTTGTTTATAGGACCGTGACATTTGAAGCAAAGTTATGGACGTGATGTAAGTGTATATGTCCAGTGTCAATGCTGTATTGATGGCAGACAAGGTCTCATTGATCGGTTTTGCTCTGACCTTCAGCAATGCTTCTGTACAGAATACACACACAGACGCGCACAACTTTCAATATACTGATTAATAAAACACAAACCAAGAGACCAATGTTATTAGTCGAGCTCTAAAAGGTTTTAAGTATCAGCGCTGTTTCACATATATTACTAATGATAAATATTTTTTGATATATGATAGGAGATTTACAAAATAGTTTCATGGAGCATGGTCTTTATTAATATACAAATGATTTTGTAACTAAAAATATAATTTTGACCCATACAATGTATTGTTGGCTACTGCTACAAATATACCCATCCTACTTAGGAATGGTTTTGTGGCCTATAGGGTCACATATAGGAGAGATTATTTGGGACCCCAAGCAATGTTTCTGTTTTCACGTTACCAAGTTGGTGTTATAAGTAACACACTAAAAGAAAATAATCACAATGGATTGAGCTTGTGCCAAACATTTCACAATTTCCTCTTCAGTTTAGCGACACCAGAGCAGAGAGGAAGCTGAAAGTAGATACAAACCCATATAGACAATAAGAACTTTGTAATATGATATTATAATGTCTGTTAAAATTAAATGTATTGTTAGAGGAAAGTCTTCAACAATTAGCACACAAAAACAAATCTATTATTTCTTTGCTTTTAATAAATTTACTTAAAAATGACACAGTGACTTAACTCTTTCCCCGCCATTGACGAGATTTCTCGTCAATTAAGAGAAAACGCTTCCCCGCCAATGACGAGATATTCCGTCTTTCCGCAATACCGCTATTTCCACCAGGTGGCGCCCTTCCGCAACTTTTTAAAACCGGAAGTATTGCCCTATGCCAAGCTGCTGCATGTCCGTGTCCGTTTTAAAGATCGCTCTGAATCGGATCTCTATGAAAAGTCCGTCAAAAAAATGGAATTATTTCTGCTTTTTGCTCAAAATATGGTGTTTTTGCAAAAACCTACCCATATTCAAAAGCTGATTGCAAAAGAACCACTAAAGGTAGGATGAAACGGTTTTTTTTGTTTGAAAGCAGAGGGTCTGTTCTTTCATTTGGTATATTGTATGTTTATATATTTAAAGAAGAACATTTTCTGGAAGGCATTAAACTTTGGTGAAAATCATGAAAAACGCTGGCGCTGGCTGGCAACTTTTTTTAAAAACGCTGGCGGTGAAAGAGTTAAAAGTTAAAGAGTAAGAAGGGACAGATGTGACGTCAGAGCAAAAAAACAGCGTGACACTGGTGTGTGATCACAGCACATTCAGATGAACACGGGGTGTTATCAAAACACGCGCCGATCATGTTTATACTGTTGTGTTAAAACCACATGTACACAATTTGTGTAAACAATTTGTTGCTTCATTAAAATGTGTGACCCCATGCATCTTGAAGAGTGAAGCTGCTGGTTTTTTGATCGCCCCCTGGTTGCTGTCTGCAGTACAATTCGTAAACTCCGCCCTCTCCATGCAAATGAACGAGACTCGGGTCAAAATAAAAATAAAAATTACACTTCCAAAATATATTTTCCGAAAGATGGTTTTGGTGCTTTAAGGTAGTTGTTGTCATGTTGATAAAGACGGTATCATCGGACGCACATGCGTCGTCACGATTAAGCATCTGAGTGGAACTTTACTTCCGGTTTCTGTTTATTTAATGGTTTAGCTAGTGGCTAAACTCAACTCTGAAACAAATACCTCATCGAAAATAACAAATGTTTTGTTTTCCTAAAGATGAGGGGAGAAGGCGATCATGGATGACCATTATGTAAAAAGAGGTTTGGCAGCCGATTGTATTGTATACATTATATAGTACACATTTTATACAATAATGTTAGCTCACTGTCATTTTTGATACACTTTAGCTATGATATATGAACTAATGTAATCTACTTGTTATTTATTTTGCCTGTTATCAGAAATAAAATACTCTAAAAGGACTCTGTTGTTATTTGATTCTTTGCAGAGTTTACCGAAAGTTACGCTTGTTCCACGAAAACCGTTTGTTTATGTTGTTACTGCTAGGTCTATATGTTCAATTGCAGTGTTCAATTGCCCAAAAAAGTAACTAATTGCGTTACCTAGTTACTTTTCATGGAAAGCAATGCTTACAATACTTAAGTTACTTTTGCGTTACTTTTTCTTATGGCTTAAGGGGGTCGCACACCGGACACGCAGCGCAGCGTCGAGTCAAGTCTAGGACAACTCGGAGGTTTCGTAAACCGGAAGTGCACATTAAATAGCACAAGCTAAGTCAGATAGCGTCTACTTCAAAATGCAAAATAAACGTTAGCAGCCAATGCTAATCATTAATGATTTGGGACAAAAATTATGTTATTTAATGTGAGTGGCGCTCTATAACGCAACAGGGATTTGAGCATCTTCCTGAGTCAAAGCTGGGCGCCGCAGACAGGCGCCACCTGTTGGCACCGGTGTGCGTATACTCATAGAACACAATGTGTTCGATTTTTTTTTTTTAGAACGAGCGGCGTCAGAGAAAGGGCTGTCGGGTCTATATATATATATAACTAACTATTAATTTTCAATTTCTGTGTTATTTTACAACCAACAAAATGAGCTGTATTTAACTTACCTTATTTTAGCAAGTAAGTCAAATGAGACGTTCAAAGAGCGTGGTTGAAATGGGCGCAAGCATTTGGGCGGAAGTTTCTACCGCGGCTCCACCGACGATTCCTTCTGCACATGCCCAGGCTCCAAACTGATGTTTTGCGTAACAAGTCAGCGCCCATCATCGGACATTTTACGTTCAGTTCATTAAAATGAAAGGAAGTGGTGTTGCGGCCTCTATCTTTTTTTACAGTGTGACCTGCCTGTGAAACCCAGCTAAAATCATGTTTTTGTGATTTACTATTTTTTACATAAAATTACTTTTGAGACTCCTATTTTCGTAAACCAACAGTCGGGGTTCCGTAAAATCAATTTACAGGTTATTTTAACTTAATAATGAATTGTCATAACATAGAAAAAAGTCTGTGTAAAGTAATTAAGATCATTGTTTCTAAACACATCATAAATGTTAGAAATGTTTTGCTAAAACACATTACAAAGATTACGTTAAACTGTTTTTCCCACATTTCTGTGTTCAGGATTATTTGGGCGTGTCTAAAATGGTGGTTCGACGATGCACTGAAGCCAACAAGCATGGTCCCGCCCCTAACGATCGCGATCATCCATTCAGGTTGTTTGGTTGGTTGAGAGCGATGGCAGCTTTCCCGCGAGTGGGCGTGGTTTCAGCGCCGATGGCGAACACACTCCCAGCATTTGAGAGCAGAGAATCCTGCCTGTTTTTCCAAGATTTTAATTAATTATTTTATTTCTAGACGTTTTTTTTTTTTATTTGGCTGGGTGGTTAATATAACACGCTTCTGTGGTGTGAAAAACTCAGAACACATTTAATATGGGACTTTAAAGTGTTTTGATCAGTTAAAGTAAAAAACTTTTGTCACATCACTTTTTAGTCACTATGATTTATTCACATTTTGAAGTATCGCATCAAAAACAAGTGATGAAAACGTCAAATTTCAAACAAAAACCCCTTAATTCGCAAAAACTTTTTTTTATGTTGCCCTGCTAATAAATTAATAACTTGCCCCATCGTGACTACATGCAGTCCTGTCTGCATTTTCCAAGCGTTCCTTGTTTTGTTTACTGTTGGTTACTAGGTAACCAATACCACCGTCATTCGCTCAAACAATTTGATGGAAACGCACCTAATTCGCATTTGTTTGTTTTTCTTTTTTTGCGAATTTTAAAAAGACTCACTTCAAGTTTGAATGGAAACCCAGCTCCGTTTGGATATTTTATAATATTTCAGTTTAAATATATAAGAGTCAACCTCTAACATATATACAATTATGTCACGACCATTTACATTTATGCACTTGACAGACACTTTTATCCAAAGCTATTTACCATGCAATTCACTCTATAAATATTTTTTTCAGTAGCATATGCATGTGTGCTCTCCGAGATCGAACCCATATTGTTTGCATAGCACAACTGAGCAACACAAACATTTAAACCTAGTAAACCAAATAACTTTGCATAAAAATGTGCACAGATATTAAAAATCAAAACACCATGTATTACGTTGGCATGAGAAACTTGCATGAATGATTGCTTTACCTCAAAGCTTTGAAACAAAAACCCTATTTCATGATTGCATTATTTTGGTTTTTCAGGGTTACCATGGAAACACCACACTGTGTAGCAAGGCATCAAACGAATCCTTTTTACGATGATACGCCTCTGTTGCTAATGCAGTAGGGAGACAAATCAGATGTTATTTAAAAAGCTACTTTCTCCCCCTCACTACAGCTGATGTCGTCAAAACTTTAGCTTGCATCCGAATGCATGTTAATGCATGAGCGTTTGCATGTGGGCCTGATAATAAATCATTCAAAGCTGAAATTGGAAACAGTGAGCTTGAATCACACCTGGTACACAAAGACCCACGCTCACAAAGAACAGAGCTTCATTTCATTACAGGCAGCGGCCATGAAAAGAGACCTTTCTTTACCCAAAATGCACATAGATGCGAAACGCTTGGCTTTACCCCTAGAATGAGTTCATACTTGAGTGTGCAAGTTAGATCAAGTGTTTCGAGTTACCGGTCCACCTCATCACCTGTCTTTATTAAAACACTGGTGAGTGTGTTAGCCTGTAACTAAAAACACTTAAATGGCCTCTAAGCCACATGGCAATAAAACGGCAGTCGCTAGGAAACCACAGAATATTCTTAGAACAAATAAAGAGAGAGAGAGAGATAGGTTGAGCATCCTCAACGGTTAACAAGTGAGGGAGAGAGAATCACATCTTATCTGCTTTAACCAGACGGCAATCGCTGTTCCTTGTTACCCAGTCTGGCATTCAGCCAACAGTTGATAAGACAAAGGCGACATGAAGACCTCATGGGGCCCTCCTGGGCCCTTTATTGTTTGCTTATATTTTATATCTAAGCCTACATTTATGTGTTCGGCTAATGCTTTTAAAGTGATTTACAAGGTATACATTTCATCAGCATGACCCTGGGATCAAACCCATGACGTTGCTTTGGCAGATCGCAATCCTCTACCAACTAATCTACATAATAATGTTTACACACTGTTCACAAAGTTTCAAAACGACACAATCTCCTGGCAGTTTGTATTTATTTTACGATGTGGCTCATTCGTACGTCCACATTTGTACGCTTTTTGTATGATGCTGTCACCCCTGTGATGTTGGGGTTAGGGGTGCGGTTTCATTATTGTTTTTTTTTCTAGTAATTGTTATGATTCACTTAATACGAATTACAATTCCTGTGAGATCAAGCAGGTCAAACGTATTGTATTTCCCCCTGGCAGGATACGATCAATACAGTTGGGTTAAAGGGTAAAAACGTACACTGAATCAGTAACAATGACATAACTGATCCATTGTCAAACAACAGGCTTCCTGCCATACATATTTATCAGACATAAACACTAAAACTTTTGTACCGAACTTAACAATCTTATGTTCAGTTGACCTCCATGTTGCAAAACAGATGTCTGTTGAAGATAAAAGTATTACGTAACGCAAAGAAAGAGGAAAGTTCTGCTTTCTTCAGATAAGGTTGGTTTTAGGTTGGCCTCGGGCCTGAGTCAGTTTGAATAATTATTTGCAAATGATCTTGTTTAGTAAGTGAAACGAGAGGGTGTAGCAAATATATGCAAATATGTGGTGACTTTAGGGCTTGATGCCAAGGCTCCTGTAGCTAAGTTGGTTGAGTACTGCATAAGCGCAGAAAAAGTCATGGGGTTGATTTCCTAGGGATCACGCATACTGATAAAATGTATAGCATGCAATGCACTGTAAGTTACTTGGGATGAAAGCGTATGTCGAATGCATTGACTGTGTTGACTGGAGTTTGTCTATGGGTGATTCTCGCAAAATTAGACTTATGAGGTGTCATGAAACATTTTGATAAAAAAAGTAAATGCAAAGTAAGAGTATCAAAATAAGAAGCATACAGTTACAAACATCTCTTCATGTATTAATTTGCACATTTTCAAATGACATCATACAAACCAATTTTGTTGTTTTTTTCCACATTTAAGGGTAAAAATTTTCATTATCGCAACGTGTCCATGACTGGATTTGGGTTCTTTGACATGGAAATATTTATAATTAAAAAATCTAAAAAATAAAAAGCTTCAGTGCATGGTATACTATAAACATTTACAATAAAGAAACATGTGGTGTTTGGTGATCATTGGTAAATGTGGAGACAATAATAAGGAATATAAATGTGTCCAAGATCAATTTTCTCATCCTCCGCAACAATTTTCAATCATTGTTTAAGCCCTCAGGGAACAAACGTTTAAAAAAAAATAATTATTGTAAGGGACATAATTGACTGTGACACTCAAGATGGCTACCAGGTAAGCAGTTCTTATTTGTCCTCTCCAGATAAAAGTTAAAATTTTGTTAATAAATAAATGTTAATGTATAAAATAGATTAATGTTGGTTTATAATAAAAATAATAATAATTCATTTATATAGTGCTTTTCTGCAGCACTCAAAGCGCTTTACATGTGAATGGGGGAATCTCCTCAACCACCACCAATGTGCAGCATCCACCTGGATGATGCAACGGCAGCCATATTGCGCTAGAACGCCAACCACACACCAGCTTATTAGTGGAGAGGAGACAGAGTGATATAGCCACTTATAAAAATTTATAAATTTTAAAAATAAACCCCACAGTCTTTAATCATATTTTCATTTTTTTTTGTTACTGCGTGTTGGTTGGGAACTACGCTCTGTATCAGCCACACTTGATTCTGAGGAACTACTTTGTTTGGCGGAAGGGTAATATTTGTACTAATATAATTACAACTTATTTGTGTTTTATTTTATGAAATCCTGCTATGCATATGAAGTAACTGTTTTATAAAAACAATAAGCCCCGCAAAGCAGTGGGGTTACAGTGCATTTTATAACAGCTAAGCATGTTTTAGGTACGACGCGTTAGCTATTATAAAATGCACTGGTAACCCACTGCTTCTTGGGGCTTATTGCTTTATTTTGGTCTCTTAAATGTTTTGAAATTATTAAGAGTTTAATATAACTTTGGTGAACTAGTAGCAACAGAAATAAAACTGGAAAATAAACATTTTAACAAAAATGCCTAAAAGTCCAAGTAACTACTGCCATAATACCCAAAGTTATTAGATAAAAAAAAGGCAACAAAACAATATACCATTGAAGCTTTATTGTGATATCTGATAGTTTACAATACAGTGAAAACAGACAAATGTGACTTCTTTACTAGGACAGAATGTGAAGCAATGTAATCAAATAGAAAGAAAAAGCATTTTTTGCATTTAAAGGAAAAGAAAACCAGCCACGACTTAATATCGGCATTAAAAATACATCATGCTTTAGACCTAATCTTTTAACAGTCCTAATAAAAATATCTCTCGAAAATTTACAATCCTTTCCTTTGCATACCTTTGTCGCCTTCAACTAAATCTTTTTTTTTAAATGACAAATCTCATCTATTATTTTTTAAAACCAGTGTCACCAATAGAAACAGCAATAAAGGCCAGTAAACAATCTTTCAATAGCCAATATAAAAAAACACCTTAATAATAAGTTGCTGTAAATAATAATCAAAACACAATTTTAATAACGCAATTTTTCGCTAGTCGGTGAGGCCACAAACTTGCTTTTTGGTTTGACCGCATCATTCTGTTTCCAGCAAAACTGGTCCTGTACAAAAAAGACAGAGCTCCTAGCACAAATATTTCAGTTTACATAATTTTTTGGTGCATGTAAAAGTGACACTGGCCTCAAGTCTTAATCTGCTTCAGAAAGTCTTGGTCTGTGTTTCTTATGTGAAATTTCGGCAGGTGAATCCAGCTCACCGATTCAAAAACACAACCAGGAGCTATTAAACGCTCGTCAGAAAACTACAGAGGGACAAAAATGAACTTTAATAAGATCAAAGAAAAAAATACAAATCTTCAAGCTAAGAAAGCACACGTCAAACACGCTGCGTGAGACAGCGAAAGAAGTGTCGAAAGCAAACTGTACACAAGAACTAGTAAACGACAACAAAAACTACAAATAAACAACGGGAACACGCATGCGCCCACACGCTCACAAACACACACACTTTCTCTTCTCATTCATACACACACACACACACACACACACACACACACACACACACATATACATAAAGCCAGAGGTACAGTGAACAAAAGTGCTTCAAGTCAGGGAAGTAGAGAAACTAACCCAGTAGAAATATGTATAAAACTTTAAATAGGTTTACTTTATATACAAAACTGTGTGAGAGGGACAATTGTCTGTAACGCTGTCTCTTCTTTCAAGTAAGATATTTCTACAACTATTGTTTGCATTGTCTTTGACTGATTTAAGGTCATGTGACCTGACTGACCTTTATTGGCGATAAATGCTGAGGGTTCGCCACTCCTTATAATAATATATTATAACACCCGCCGTCCCACCCGCCCCTAAACGCATCAAACCTCAATATATTTTTCCAATAAATTTCTACATTAAATGACCTCTACAGGAATCAAGCTCCACCCTTTTTCCTCTAAAGGAAGTAAGCTCCACCCCCTCCCACTCTACAAATCCCACCCATTTATACTTCGCAGAATACAACCACTTTGAAATAAAACTATGAAAAATACTGGATTATATTACGATTCTTTATAGATTTCGAGTGGGTAGAGGTTCTGTGAGGTTGTTTTCCTTAGGTCATGTTAGTTTGAGATCGATATGAAGCCTCCGTCGCTTCAAGCTGACGTGAAGGGGTCTCGGAGTCATGCGCCGCACAACAGAGGACAAGGAGGTTACTTTCTGTTTTTGAAGAGGCACAAGATTCATGTTGCTTAGAGGCAAAGTTGTGAAAAGACTACAAGTTGCGTGATCTCAGGCAGTCCGATAAAGTGCAGAAGTGAAAGCGTCTGGATTGCATTTGTCTATATTAGCAGCAAAAGAAATGTGTGATGTCGCATCGAAAACGTGTCCAATTTGCGAACTTTTGCGTTCGCAGTCAAGAGCAGAGATTTATTTTTTTTTACTAGAGGGAGATGATTAAGCCAGCAATCACCCGAACCTAGCATTCATTCGAAGCATCTTAATACAATCATTCGATAAGCAACGAAAAGGCCATAAATGGACAGACGTTTGCCTCTAAACCCATGAACAAGGCCTCTCCAAAGTGCAAACAACGTTACTGTATTCAAGTATGCCATAAACATAATGCGAAAAATAACAGAGCTAACATGCGTGCGCATGTTCAAACGTGGTTGAACATATAAATTACACATATCAATGAACACATGATTGTAATAACAACAAGAATGTATGTTTTTTTTTTGTATAAAATGTTTTTTGTAAAATCTCGTCAGCGACTCATTTGGCGTGAAGGGGTTGAAAACTTAACGCAAATGTTTTCCCCAGCGTCCGAACGACTTGTCTATAGTATGTTTGCAAAAATGGAACCTGCCACAAATGCCAACTCAATCCTAAAAAGGATGTTTGTGTAATCTCACCAAAAGCACCAGAGACAACTAAAGCTCCCGCAGGGTTCAGACGCTACCGCTGTACCAGAGCGTCCCGTGAATTGCACAGTGAAGTCATCCGAGGAAGGAATATTGTAAGGGGATATCGTAAATACAAAATGTCATGCCGCATCCCCGTGTAAACCCCTTCCCTCCTCCCAAGCCAATAGGATTCAAGATGCTGCTACATAGCCTATCCCCTAAACCCTTTTAACGTGTTAAAAATCGATAATGTCTGATGCTTTCATGTGACAAGAGATACAATCAGAGAACCGACTTGGAGATAAAGGTTAACCAGTAACATCAGTCCACCAGTAGGGATTTGAGATTCCCACCAAAAGGAAGAGAACACACACGCACACCTCATCCTGCTTGTTCACAAAGATAAAGTAAAGAAAAAGTGAGATCGTGTCATCTGGATACCGTTAACAGTTTACACACAAGGGCCGAGCACACCTAAACCAGTACGGGGCAGAAACCGAGTTCAACGTAAAGGGAGAGGGTTTGAATCCCAAAGTGAAAAAGGTCCCAGAGTCTCTTAGTGACTGTAGATGTCTCTGTTTATTTTCCAGCGCTCTGCCTTTGAGTTTCGCAATGTTCCAGTAGAGATGTCTGGATGTGTCAAGGTAGACGATGCGGTGCGTGTTTGCGTGTCTGTGCGTTTCTCGTTCGTGTGCATGTGGGTGTGCGGTGTCACTCGGCAAAGTCCACGACAGAGTAGCCCGAAGGTCACTGAGCAGAGAGGAAGCAGGTGAGGGTCACTCCCAACCGTTATCTTTGATCATGTGAGCCAGTTCGATGATGAACTTGCCTTCTTTGTATTTCTGGCTGCTCTCGAAAGCGTGTTCCTGAAACAGACACGAAAACAAAAAGATGTGTCAATCCACCACCATCTTCAATGACACACTTAATGGCAACTTTGATGCATTTAGAAATCATCATGACCCCAACCAAATCAGCGTATGACTGTCCTCTCATGATACTATATCACATTATAAAAATACCTGCTGTACGGTTGGTTTAACTAATGTGATTTAAAGCCCCGTGGACTGTGTGAATCTCCTCTTACAGCGGATCATGACTCATCTGGACTCAATCGGTCCATTTGAGCAGCGGCGTGTCACGCTGCCTGCAACAATTCCTGCTTTCGTTTGGTCAGCCTGAAATAAGATCTGCTCTTAAACACTGTTCCTGCTACAGCGGAGTTACCCATCACTTTAACGAGAGATGCGGAAGTAAAATGGTCTGGGATCAGTGCTCACACCAGAGGGACTTCAATCTAAAGGCTCGGTAATGAAGCATTAGGAGACCTGGAAACTAACGAGATTAAGACACGGGCGCAAAATCTCTCTTAACTTAATCAAGAGACGCTGTTAGAGTGTTTGTTTAGCAGGAAGAGAGAACCAGCCACATAAGACTATAGATAGATACACATATAGACTAGTAGACAGAAAGACAGGTAGACAGGCAGACAGAAAGACAGGCAGACAGGCAGACAGGCAGTCACACAGACAGAAATATAGATAGATAGACAGTCAGATAAATAAAGAGATACACAGACAGACAGACGGATAAATGGACAGACAGACAGACAGACAGACAGATAAATAGAGAGATACACAGATAGACAGTCAGATAGATAGATATTCAGATAAATAGACAGATACACAGACAGACAGACAGACAGATACACAGACAGACAGTAAGATAGACAGATACACAGACAGACAGATAAAGAGCTATGTGGACAGACAGTCAAATAGAGAGAGATACACAGACAGACAGGTAGACAAATAGATAGACAGTCAGATAGAGAGCGATACACAGACAGACAGACAGATAGATATTCAGATAAATAGACAGATACACAGACAGACAGGTAGACAGATAGATACAGTCAGATAGAGAGATACACAGACAGATAGATAGATAGACAAACAGTCAGATAGACAGGCAGATGGATAGACAGATAGATACACAGACAGACAGTAAGATAGACAGATACACAGACAGACAGGCAGACAGATAGATATTAAGATAAATAGACAGATACACAGACAGACAGGCAGGTAGATAGATAAGATAGATAGAGTTACACAGAGAGACAGACAGATAGAGAGATACACAGACATACAGTCAGATAGAGAGATACACAGACAGACAGGTAGACAGATAGATACAGTCAGATGGAGAGATACACAGACAGACAAACAGACAGACAGTCAGATAGAGAGATACACAGACAGACAGATGGATATTCAGATAAATAGACAGATACACAGATAGAGAGATACACAGACAGACAGACAGTCAGATAGAGAGATACACAGACAGATAGATAGATATTCAGATAAATAAACAGATACACAGACAGACAGGTAGACAGATAGATATATAAACAGTCAGATAGATAGGCAGATGGATAGACAGACAGACAGGTAGACAGATAGATACAGTCAGATGGAGAGATACACAGACAGACAAACAGACAGACAGTCAGATAGAGAGATACACAGACAGACAGATGGATATTCAGATAAATAGACAGATACACAGATAGAGAGATACACAGACAGACAGACAGTCAGATAGAGAGATACACAGACAGAGCGATAGATATTCAGATAAATAAACAGATACACAGACAGACAGGTAGACAGACAGACAGGTAGACAGATAGATACAGTCAGATGGAGAGATACACAGACAGACAAACAGACAGACAGTCAGATAGAGAGATACACAGACAGACAGATGGATATTCAGATAAATAGACAGATACACAGATAGAGAGATACACAGACAGACAGACAGTCAGATAGAGAGATACACAGACAGAGCGATAGATATTCAGATAAATAAACAGATACACAGACAGACAGGTAGACAGATAGATATATAAACAGTCAGATAGATAGGCAGATGGATAGACAGACAGACAGACAGACAGACAGACAGACAGATAGATATATAAACAGTCAGATAGATAGGCAGATGGATAGACAGACAGACAGGTAGACAGAAAGATATATAAACAGTCAGATAGGCAGGCAGATGGATAGACAGATAGATACATAGACAGACAGACAGATAGGCAGACAGATAAATAGACAGATACACAGACATACAGTCAGATAGAGAGATACACAGACAGACAGGTAGACAGATAGATACAGTCAGATGGAGAGATACACAGACAGACAAACAGACAGACAGTCAGATAGAGAGATACACAGACAGACAGATGGATATTCAGATAAATAGACAGATACACAGATAGAGAGATACACAGACAGACAGACAGTCAGATAGAGAGATACACAGACAGAGCGATAGATATTCAGATAAATAAACAGATACACAGACAGACAGGTAGACAGATAGATACAGTCAGATAGAGAGATACACAGACAGAGAGATAGATATTCAGATAAATAAACAGATACACAGACAGACAGGTAGACAGATAGATACAGTCAGATGGAGAGATACACAGACAGACAAACAGACAGACAGTCAGATAGAGAGATACACAGACAGACAGATGGATATTCAGATAAATAGACAGATACACAGATAGAGAGATACACAGACAGACAGACAGTCAGATAGAGAGATACACAGACAGAGCGATAGATATTCAGATAAATAAACAGATACACAGACAGACAGGTAGACAGATAGATACAGTCAGATGGAGAGATACACAGACAGACAAACAAACAGACAGACAGTCAGATAGAGAGATACACAGACAGACAGATGGATATTCAGATAAATAGACAGATACACAGATAGAGAGATACACAGACAGACAGACAGTCAGATAGAGAAATACACAGAAAGAGAGATAGATATTCAGATAAATAAACAGATACACAGACAGACAGGTAGACAGATAGATATATAAACAGTCAGATAGATAGGCAGATGGATAGACAGACAGACAGACAGACAGACAGACAGATAGATATATAAACAGTCAGATAGATAGGCAGATGGATAGACAGACAGACAGGTAGACAGAAAGATATATAAACAGTCAGATAGGCAGGCAGATGGATAGACAGATAGATACATAGACAGACAGACAGGTAGACAGATAGATAGGCAGACAGATAAATAGACAGATACACAGACATACAGTCAGATAGAGAGATACACAGACAGACAGGTAGACAGATAGATACAGTCAGATAGAGAGATACACAGACAGAGAGATAGATATTCAGATAAATAAACAGATACACAGACAGACAGGTAGACAGATAGATACAGTCAGATGGAGAGATACACAGACAGACAAACAAACAGACAGACAGTCAGATAGAGAGATACACAGACAGACAGATGGATATTCAGATAAATAGACAGATACACAGATAGAGAGATACACAGACAGTCAGATAGAGAAATACACAGAAAGAGAGATAGATATTCAGATAAATAAACAGATACACAGACAGACAGGTAGACAGATAGATATATAAACAGTCAGATAGATAGGCAGATGGATAGACAGACAGACAGACAGACAGGTAGACAGATAGATATATAAACAGTCAGATAGATAGGCAGATGGATAGACAGACAGACAGGTAGACAGATAGATATATAAACAGTCAGATAGGCAGGCAGATGGATAGACAGATAGATAGATACATAGACAGACAGACAGGTAGACAGATAGATAGGCAGACAGATAAATAGACAGATACACAGACATACAGTCAGATAGAGAGATACACAGACAGACAGGTAGACAGATAGATACAGTCAGATAGAGAGATACACAGACAGACAAACAGACAGACAGACAGACAGATAGAGAGATACACAGACAGACAGACATTCAGATAAATAGACAGATACACAGATAGAGAGATACACAAACAGACAGACAGACAGACAGATAGATATTCAGATAAATAAACAGATACAGAGACAGACAGACAGGTAGACAGATGTATATATAAACAGTCAGATAGATTGGCAGATGGATAGACAGACAGACAGGTAGACAGATAGATAGGCAGACAGATAAATAGACAATAACACAGACAGATATACACATGGATAGATAGACAAATACACATACAGACAGAAAGATAGACAGACAGACAGGTAGACAGATAAATACACAGACAGACAGATTGATAGACAGACAGATAGATAGACAAACAGATACATAGACAGACATATAAATGGACAGATGCATACACAGACAGTTAGAAAGACAGGCAGACAGACAGATAGACAAACAGGCAACCCGACAGACAAAAAGAAAGACAGACAGACGACAGACAGACAGAAAGGGTGATACAAAAGGTAGTTAGACAACTAGATAGATAGACAGACAGACATACATACATGTAAATAGATAGGCAGACAAACACGTAGATAGACAGATCTACCTCAAAACCAGTATGTCAACACACACCACCAGTCCATTTATTATTTATAGATCATTTAATAATTAATTTATTCAATGCATTATTTATTTATATACTATTAAGGGAAAGCATTACTTTTATGAGTGATTTATTACTTTAAATGCACCTTTTCCCATCTTTTAACCTCCTGCTTTAAAGTTTAAATGCTTTGGCAATATTGTAAACACTAACAGTCATGGCACATAAATAACAATTCACAAAGCATTATATGGTGTAGTGTTTGCTAATGACTTATAAATGAATTTAAATTTTTATTGTTATATATATTGTTATAAATTTAAACAATAAGGTATGACTGTTCTGTATCGTGAACAAGTCACAGTTTAGGGGCGTTGTTATGCCCTTCAGCGAGACTCATACAGCACAGCATCTCATACTTTTATGAGACTTTTATTATTAAAGCAAAATTATGTATCAATGCAACGTTCAAGAAGTAAAACTTTTACTTTGCTAAGGGTGCAGCGGTCAAAGCAGTTTTATAACAAAAATAAAACACCGCTATTGACCAATCAGAATCAAGGACTGAAACTAAACGTTTTACATACATAAATATATATAACGTTAATACTGACCGTCAAACTGAAGCTCAGCTAAGTAACATGATAGCAGTGCACAAAAATAAACACACACAGGGCTCAAATTAACCAACTGCTGTCACAGCAACTACAACTACCATACAACAAACATTCACGCAACTTTCCTTCACCAAACCCCTCTATCATTTTACATTTATGCATTTGACAGAGAGACACCTATCCAAAGTGACTTATAGTGCACTCCAAGTGTACAATGTTTATCAGTGTGTGTGTTCCCTGGGTACCTAATCTACAACGTTTGCATTGCTAATGTCATTTTAACAAAATTATGCAAGAATAAAAAGTGCAAACTTACATATTTCCAGCCCAGAGTGGTTTTACAGTTTTCACAGTAGATGTCTGCCACAGCGTGTAAACCTGTTAGGAGAACTCTCTCCTCGGCTGGACCACATCCCACATTCACACTGAGGAGAAAAAAGGGCAATCGGTGGTCACAACCATGAGTCATATGACAAATCGGAAAGTCAATGTGGTTAAGGTTTACTGGTTGACCACTAAAGAGCAGCTCTACACAACAAATCTATGCCAACTGTAGGACACCGCACCTATGGTAGAAGTAACCGATGGCACTTAATATAGGGTCACATTGCACTTTCAAATGGTCTCCGACAACAGACCAATACGCTTGTTAAGTCTGACGTCACACGGCACCGCTTTGGGGTCCAACTGCCTTATTAAACAAAAAATGCTAACATACACTCACGGAGGGCTTAAAAATGACATTTCACGATCTCTCTCAATAATGAAATCCTGAATTACCAAACTTATCTTAGTTTAACTGCATGATATGAATAAACAGAGCTCATAAACGGCTGTTTTGATTTTATTTTCTTTGAAATCAGTGGATCCAAACACAAAGTCATATTGATTTGTGATCCACTTTGCTTATTTAAATAGGCACATTGCCATATAGATGCCCATAAACATCACAAACATGTTTTTACTGTTCAGCTTTTCTTTGCTTCTTTATTACTTTAATTATAAAGAAATTATGCTGGCTAAGCTTTAATTTTAAACATTAAAAGACACCTATTATGCAAATTTCTAAATGATGTAATATCTAGTCTAGATGTAATAAGTCTTGGGTGTGCCCAGAATGTGTCTGTGAAGTTTTAGCTCAAAATACCCCACAGATCATTTGTTATAACATGTCCGAAATGTCCCTATGTACATGTAAATGCAAATGAGCTACAGCTCCTAACTCCCTTACCAAGAGTCAGTAAGCGCTTTCAGTTAAAATAGATCGGATTCTTGTGAATACAGTCTGAGACTATAGACGGTTTCAGCAGAAACAACATAAACAAGTGGCTTTCGTGGTCCTCACGTAACTTCCGATAAACTCCGCTAAGTATAAATAATGACAAAGTACTTTAAAAGTAGTTTATTTATATAACAAGCAAAATAAACAACACGTAGATTACCTAGGAAACTAAAACATTTGTTATTTTCAACAAGGTATTTATTCAAGAGTTCAGTTTAGCAACTAGTCAGACCATAAAAAAAACGAAAACGGAAGTAAAGTCTAAAGACCGCACATGCGTCCAATGAAACCGTCTATAGTATCTCACTGTTTTTAAATGGCGGACAGCATACAACTGGCTGAGGGTGGAAAGTATGGTAATGCAGGACTGTCAGTCAGTGGCGGTGGGCAGGGCTTAATCAGTGTGACGTCACATTAACAAGAGAATGAAAACCGCATGTATAATTAGACTGCTTTGGTTTAATTCTGATTAAAAGAGGAGTGGGTGGATTTTTTCATTGTAGGGTTGTTGTTTTCACACACAACCAACACACATGTATGTCCAAACACCTTGTAAAAGTGGATTTTGCATAATACCAGGTGCCATTTAAGGCGACATATCATGAAAACAGACTTTTTACTTCATGTTTAAGTGCTATAATGGGGTCCCCGGTGCATCTATCAACCTATAAAATGTCAAAAAGATCAACCCAGTAACTTAGTTTTAATAAACTATTCTCTGCAAGCATGTGAAAAAATAGGTCATTGAAATTTGGCTGCCCCTGTGATGTCTGAAAGGGATAATACCGCCCCTTAATCTGCACTATCCAACCACAGCACTGCCATTTAGTGCAGAGATCAGCTCATTTGCATTTTAAAGGACACACCCAAAACGCCCCATTTTTGCTCACACCTAAAAAAGTGAAAATGTTAACATGCTATGATAAATATGATATTTTGAGCTAAAACTTCACATACGTACTCCAGGGACTCCATAGATTTATTTCATACCTTAAAAAAGCCTTGTGAAATGTCCCCTTTAAATATGTAATGGATTGTTAATGTCAATGTACTATAGTAAATTAAGGGTTAATACTTACACTGAATTAAAGAGGTAGGCTCGTCCCTGACTGCCTTGGAATGACTAGAAGGAAACAAAATATTACATTAATAATAAAATTTAGATTAGAATTCTCAAACTCCACACACACTTCAAACTCAGTATGCTTTTATGGTTATCCCTGTGTTCATCTATGTACACTGACATTTATGGAAAATTAGTCTAAAACACAGTGTACTTTGAGAACATAGTTCTTTGGTTTCATGCCAACATGAGTATTTCCTAAAGTAATAACAGTGTAATAACAGTGCTCTACTTTATAAGCTGCAAGCATTTAACCAAGCAGCTAAGAGGAAAGAAACAGAGGTGCTTTTCTGTTCGTCATCATAAAAACTGAATCTAAACTGCACGCTGACAGAAGAATAGAGTCTCTGTAGAGTCTCTTGAGTCAAATTTTCCCATTTGACTCAATCACAAACACACAAATCAAGTCAACACACTCCCTTTTAATAGCATCTTGTAACCAACTTAAAAGCAATCTTATTAACACAAAAAAAGTAATTTTCAGAAAGTATTGATTTATGCATCTGTAAGAACAGGACAGAAGACAGACACTCAATTTAATTGTAATTTTGTTTAAAACCACTTTTATAAAAAAAAACTTAATGGAACACAAAAGTTTACAGTTTCAATGCACTTTAAAAGGGCTCTAAACGTTCCCAACCGAGGACATAAGGGATTTGCAATCTAGCAAAACGAGCTAACGTTCTTGTCTTGCACTAGCCGTGTGATGCGCCAGCGTGACCTCATGTATTACGTAATCACGTCGAAAGGTAACATATGCTAAGCTACCACTACAGTGTTTACAAGTGTGGAGAAAGAAGACCGTTCCGCCGTTTTTGTTTTTTGGCGGAAATGATGCTAGTTAAGACCCTTATGCCCTTATGCTTTCATGGTTGGCAAGTTATACTGTAATTAGGCTTGTTGCGATAGTCGGTGAAACGGTGATTACCGGTGCTTCAGCCTCTCACCGGTTGGATCACTTGCCCACCGCGACACCGTCTTTCACCGTCGTTTTGATATTTTCTTGTAATTAAATCATTTAGTTTCGTTAGAGAGAGCAAACACTTACAACTGAATGTGTCTGCTGGCTAAATTCAGCGGAGCTGAACGCGCGTCATCACAGAGCAGCGGCTGCGGGTCTCAGTATTCATTTATTCCTGTCAGACTGCGGCGAGCTGATTGACCAGACGATCATGGCAGAAGCCGCGTGCTTACTCGTTTTTGTTAAAATATACGATAAAATATATGATGTTAAATATAAGCGAGATGGTTTTGTTGTTGTGTTTTTCATTAAGAATAATAATAAACCCATCTTTCAAGCAGCGCTTTATAAAGGAATAGCTGGTTGCTCTGCTTGGGACTGGCGGGTTTCTGTCAGCAGTAACTGCGCACATTGACTCAAGCACTTAAACCAGCTGTTGCACTCGCAATTGCACGCAAATTCATACGCGATTTAACGCAGCGTACGCAAGCGCTGGATTTAAACAACAGTTGCATCTAATTCAAAAGTGAAAGTAAAATGTGCAGGTCTGTATGTGCATTTATAAGCCCCTCCCACCTGGTGAAACCGGTATCACCGGGTTTGTCACGCGCTGATTAACCGGTGGGAAAAGTTGTCACTGCAACAACCCTAACTGTAATGCCACAATTAATTTAAATAGCCTAATGTTTAAACACAAAATCTGCAATTCGTAGACCAGTAGAATTACGTAACATTTTTAAATATCAAAAATTTTAATTCTTAACAAAACGGAAAAGGCATATATTGACAACAAAACTTTGATGTTGCAATGTCGACAAGTGCATCAAAAATTGCAGGTCGTGACTTCAAGTAAGGGAAGTGCATGTGTCTGAGAGTGCAAGTTTGAGAATGAAAGTGCAAGTACTGCAGCTATACCTCTTGGGTTCATGTCCATGCAAAAGTTGTAGCAGTGCTGAAGTGTTATGGGTAGTTGTCAGGGTCCTGCAATGCAACTATGTGGCTGCTTACTGGCCCAAGACAAAACAGGCCAAGTCACTAAAATTCTGAGCTTTAAATACCCCTCAGGTCCCACTTTATTCACTTCAAGTTTATGAGACTTAGGGGCTGTTTACACTTGGTTTTAAGATGTTTTTTCATCGATCGGATCACAAGTGGACGAGAGAGACACATTACGTTTACACCTGGTATTTAAATCCGTCTCTTTTGTCCACTTTCGACCGCATCTGTCCTGAATACTGTGAGGGGGTGGTCTGTGAGACAGTGGGCGAGTCTCTCTGCTGTCATTCAAACGCGAGCTGGAGTAATTAGGAGTTTATATGGACGCAAACTTATATTATGTCGGAGCCCGCTGCTTGTTTAGTAAGTAAACATGCTGCACAGTGTTTTGTATGTTTATTTGTTGGAGCTTTCTCTAAATTTCAGCGCAATTGATGAAATAGGATCGCGCAATTTTCACGCTTTCAAAACGAAACTACGGAGAACACCCGCAGTAGTTTTATCAATGAAAGGCTAAAAATAGCGCTGTTCACCGTATGTTCACGGCAGAAGTCAAAAAAGACGTTAAATTTGTGTTTAATACCTCAGATTAGATAAATGGGCGGAGAGAAGGCGGTCGCGTGTGGCTGTTCGAACACATTCAACCACATTGCGTTCCGCAACTCCAAAGCGATCCGATCGAAAGTGGTTTCGACTACCTCTGAATGTGGTTGAAAGTGGTCGAAAGTGGACGCGTTCAAAACGTTTTGAACACCGTTTACACCTGGCATTAACGTCGTCCACTTGTGATCCGATCGACGAAAACGCATGTTAAGGCCAAGTGTAAAAAGCCTCTTAGTCCTGCAGGTCATAAGTCTAGTTGCTTATAAATGTTTTATCACACCTCACAACAAGCTGTCAGATTTAAGGTACGGCACCAGACGCGTACCCAAATTTAATACTTTAAGATTTCAACTCCGAGTATGAGCAATGAGCTTGGGTTTCAGTGAAAGTAATAATACATAGTGGAGACTTTGAAAATATACATTAGGGCACTCAGTCATGAAAAGCCGGCCTGTTTTTAGCAAAAGCATATTAAAGTAGTAAAGCATATGAAGTAGGCAGCTGAGTTTCCAACTATGCACATTTGCATGCATTTTAATGAATTGCACATGCATTTTTGTTTTTAAAGCAAGCATTTGGATTAAAGCATGCACGCTCCTTTTAACCAGCTGCTCACCAGAGCTGAGACATAAGTGAATCGGCTTTACTTTTCTACTGCGATGACCCAAGTTCAGAACAACAAGCCTAATAAAGAGCGTTAAAGCCCACAGTTACTGTCTGCACTCGGCGAGCAGTATTTAACCAGCCAGCACTGAATGCAAACTGGTAATTTTATAGTCACGCTGACACAATGAAAGGCCTCCCCCTGTGGCGTTTTACATTGTGGGACAAGTAAATCTGGCTGTGGCTACAATAATAGTGGTAAGTGCACAATGCAATAAGGGGAGAGGAACCAGAGAATGCATAAGAGCCAGATCAATGAGATTTAATTACAGATCTGCCTCTGTTATTATGTCATAACGACAGAAGCTGCATGCCATGGTGCTGGGAAACATTCAGTTCGAATAACAACTGCATAGCACTGTGTTTAATACGTGTTAAGTATTTTAACGTGGATTCATTTTGTACAAAGTTAATCGTACACATTGCACATTTAAACGTTCAATCCTTTTTTGCTACCAAATATCATCTATACTGTCCTGAATGATTTGTTTCTTCTGGGTTCTTGACATGCCTCGAGGATATTTCGGCCAGTGTTGCATGCTCGAGCTACTGGAATTATGAGGGAAACACTGAAATTTGGCATTTCGCTCATATTTGCCAGAGGATACATAAGAAATTAATGATCCTTTAACTTTCTTCATTATGATGATGCTATTTAGGTGAACTTTCAGATGTAATGAAGTATAGATACATTATTGTAAGTCTGCTAAAAAAATTAAAATAAGATGACAATAAGTTGGTATGTTTTGATTTAAGCCTTTATAACTAAAAAAAATACAGCCAAGTAGCACAATAAAAACATGATGACATCATAATAAACATGTTTTTGTGTTCCAGATCGATTTGATTTCGATACACAAGCTATCAAATCGATTCCATTGTTGGGGCGATTTTCGATTCGCGGAACAATTTTTATACTATGTTCTCAATTCAACTTAATGAATATAGATTTAATATGTCTACAACATTTACCTCTGCATTATAAATCACGCATATAGCTTTGTTCTTGTTCACAACACTATCGTCGTCGTCTTGCGAAATCTAAAATGCTTCCATACCTCTGACTTTTTAGGTGAAGGTGGCATCAACATTGATGAAGAACCTGAAACCGCCATTTTAAAGGGGACAGAGAATGAAAAACCATTTTTACCTTGTCTACAAAAAGTGCTAGACATGCTAAACATCTCAGTCTCATAAAAATTCCTCTTTTAGAAATGTCAAGAAAACGGCCCAATCTGAAAAACTGATGCTTATGACATCACAGGCATCTCACTGCCCCTCCACTTTAAAATAATTGGCTACATTTTTTGAGTGGCAGCAAAGTCAGCCAATCAGTAATGAGATTGCAAGTTAAGCCAGTAGGGGGAGCCAAATAGGTGCTAAACCACTTGTTTAAAATCCCAACCCTAATAGAGCAATCTGAGAGAGCTTTTTAAGAAGCTTCTAATGCATTACAGACCCAAAAAAATTTTTTGTGTACATGTCACATCACAGAACAAGGATAAATACCCCGTTCAATCATTCTATGTCACCTTTAAAGACTGAATGAATGAATGACAGGCTCACCTCTCGCTCCTTGGTAACATCGCGCAAGGCAAAAAAGAGGGTGAGATCTATTAATTACGTTAACGTTAATCTTACGTTCAATGTTTGCAGAAATAAATATGAAAAATTCTTTGAGAATGGATTTTGAATCGACCACATGAAAAAAAAACGTTTAATCGAAAAATAGATTTTTTTGCCCAGCCCCATCATACACGCACACACACACACACACACAGAAATAATTTGTGTAAACTGTCCAATATAAATGGAATGAATTTGCCAAATATACATCAGAATTGTTTAAACGACATAAAAATTGTATACATGAATAATTCTGCAGTATAGTTATTTTAAAATCCAGGGCAGTCAAATATTATAAAATTTACCTCCGTCACAAGAATTTGAGTGTAGCATTGCAGCGTGAACCTTTAATAACAGGTCAGGTGGTTTATGGTATTGGTTCATTAGCGCATCATTAACCAGTATTATCAACCCACTTCAAAGTGAAATATTCTCTCATGACCCTGAACATCAAAGAGAAGACATCTCTTGAACCTTTATTTAAAAAACACCCATTCTGTCATGCATCTACGTCTTTCTGCATTTAGCTGTTGGCTACAGACATGCACAGCTGACAGTCCAACTATTTTCTCCTGCTGGTCTAAACTTTTCTACCAATGTAACCTGAGATTACTGTTGTTAAAACAGAACAAGTGGGTCATTTACTGCTCTTATCAAAGTCAACTGGCTCTGAGACAAGTCACAGTCAATGCTGGGCTTGTTCTAATTCTCTTCAATCATTACCTGAGCAGTTAAGAGCTGATCGAAGGGGTGAGGTAATCCAATTTAGTAAGACAGAAGAAGTAAATAACTTACAGAAACCTGATCAAAACCAGCTACCTGTCAACAAACAGGTGCAGATAAGGGCTCTGCTACAAAACCTAAACCCCAATTTCTGTAAAATTGGCAGCAAGGCTTCTGTGTGAACACAGACATGGGCCATAAATGATCTTGGATCACTCCCCAAAAGAGGACCTAGTAACATTGCCGTAACATTCACGGAAAGCATTCTGTGTGAACAAGAGGCAGAGACGTGACTCATACGTGTACACAGACGTGTGACGCAAGTCATTGCTAAAAACTTTGAAATAAAGTTTGCATTTTCAAGAACCCAATAGCTATAAAAGTTTCCTGTTTTTGGTTGACAATGCTGTTGTCTAGACAGCTCCTAAGGCAGCATCCTAACCAAGATGGGACCTGTATCATAAAATGAAAATTAAAGAGCACCTATTGTCCGATTCACGTTTTTAAATTTCCTTTGATGTTCCTTTGAAGATATGCAACAGGTACATACCCCAAAGTAAACGATGACACAAGTTATCGTCTCCAATGTAAACCTCTTTTCTTGGACTACACCAAACACATGGATTGTAGACAACAGTTTAAGCTCTATTTAAAGTCGTCCGTAAGTTCTACGCCGTTGCTATCCGTAGCCAATGTGTAGCCTGACGTGCACCTCACAAAATTTTTTACAGCGCGTCAGGTCTACGCGGGCCACAAGCGCTGTGATTGGTCCACCAGAACCCTTCCGGTCAGGTAAAAAAACCTATGTCATAGGTATTTCCGTTTGCGACGGGGAAAACAAAGAATGGCCAAGTTGAGGAGTTATTTAACTCAAACTGCAACAAAAGATGCTGTTTATTTACTTTCATCATTGCTGGTCTTCTCAAATCATACACAACAAGTTGCTGCTTCTTCTTTGTTTGTGGGTGCTATTGTGGTTGTACGCATGGATACTGCCTCCCAGCGGTCTGGGGGCGTGTTTGTACGTCGTCGACGACACAAAAGTATAAATGAAAACCGTCAAGGCTACGCCGTAGGACCTACGCACAACTATAACGAGCTCTTTACTTCCTGGGATTGGTGATGTAGTGAAGACTGACATTGTCATAATTCCTCCTGCTTTGGACTTAAAGGAACAGTATGTAGGATTGTGGCCAAAACTGGTATTGCAACAACAAAACTTGTGGCTAAAACTGGTACTGCAATCACCCAACTGGTGGCCAATACACAACATGACAACATAAACATCAGCTGAGGGCTGCAACTCCACTTTTTAAATGACAATATCCTGGCCGGACTGCTGTTGTCAGTGATATAAGTATTTGAAATGAAAATGATTTCTTAATGTCTAGTGACATATCAGGGTCATTTTATGATTAATTGATATACATTTCTTACATACTGTTCCTTTAAAGTCTGTAAGTTAACTCCTGTTAGCAACCAAATCTTTCAAACATGGTAAGAGGCGTCACGTTTCCGGCTGACATCAGAGGTATTCCGGTCAATCACAACGTACAGATTAGCTGGCCAATCAGTGTGACAGAGCTTTTCAAATCCATGCAAACACATTGTATTATACCAAATACACAAAGTAACGTTATTTTTTAGCAATAAAATGGGTGCTCTTTAAAACTATTATTTCATATGTTATTTCTTGCACTTGTCCACATCTTGAATTTGTTTTTCCATTCAACTGGCACAATGCATTCTGGGATTGCCTTATCTGTACCGGCCTTAGAATCTGGCCAAAAGAAGATAACTCAGAAGGCAGCATGATTTGGTGCCAATCTTTTGAAACAGCCTTTGTGTCAGAAGTGTAACAGAGCAAATATGCCTGTCATCCATAAACCAATAAATACATTTTGGAGGTGAACCATGTTAAAACTTCCTCACTGTGCTCTACAAATATTTAAGACTGTTCCTAAAGATCTGGATGTAGTGAGTTACAACCCAATATCAGATCTCTGGAGCAGATGGGTTATCAATCTGTGAGCCAGTGGGGTGCCCGACAATGACTTACTGCAGCAGACCCTTAGCTTAGTCTTTCCACAATACTGTCTGCATACCATCAGTCATGTCTGAAGCTGATCCAAGAATTCAGCATGAGGGTCCTGGCTTGCTCTGGGTGTGCTAATCCCTGCAAACGTTGCTCCAATTTTTGGCACATTTCAGAAAGCATAATTAAAGATACCTTGATACCTTTCCTCCATGTTTATAAAAAATGGCAAATGCATTGGTAGGCTGACACACACCCTTTCAATAGAGGATTCGCCATAATTAATAAATCATGTGAGAGTGCAACAAAAACAACAAGTAGACACGCAAAGATTCCAATGATGATGGCAACCTGGAAAAAATGAAAGGGAGTCGTAATTGAATTGAACTTTTAAAACCAAAGACCACAACTATTTTCCTCTTTCAAGAACTAACAAAGCTGCCCATTCTATAAAAAAGTGGGTCACCTTTTACACAAGGTACCAACTTAATGTCAGGATATCTACAAAACATGCCTATTCGACCAATTTATGCAACTTCCAGTTGCAACAGTGTGTCTTTCATAATATACGACCTGGCACTGAGTAGGCCCATTTGTTAATGAAATGAAGATGTGTGCCATAATAGGAACACTTAGTTTGCAGTACCCTCTGAAAAAATGCTGTATCCACACTATCACCCTTCCCAAATGACATAATTAGCTTAACAGGCAATTCTTGGCACTGGGATGATATAGAGAAATAAAGTATACAGGACAGGCCAGTGTAGCCTTTTTCCACCCTTAGTGACACACCTCCCTGAAGCATGTGGTGTTTTTAAGCACTAAGAGCATTAATGATTTTGGTCGGACACACAAACAATCCTATCCATGGATAGTGGCCGATGCAGAGAAGACTTTTATGACGGTTTTGGGGAAGCTGAAACACAAAAATCTCGTCCCACCCTTATGCTGATCCAAACCCGTATGACTACCTTTCTTCCGTGGAACGCAAACAGGAGATAATATTCAAAATGTTAGTGAGTGACAGCTGACTAAAAAGTTGAAATGAAACCAAATCTTTCGTGTCCCATGGAAAATAAATTGAGTAGGCCATGACAAAATATTCATTTTGGGATGAACTATGCCCTTGGCCTACCTTCATGTCCAAAAGAGTACACATGGCATGGCCAAGTCAATTAATCTGTGTGCAAAAAAAGTCAGGAACTTTTAGCTGACCTCCAAACATCTTTTTTTAGTCTGTGTGTATTTATACTTTACCATCATTGCATGTCTACGAGCCATAGCTTTCTGGAAATGTGTACAGTAGATTTTAGAGACATGGAAATGTGTTTTTTGTTTGTTTGGGTGGACTGCCTTTATGCCATTACCAATTGGAGGCCAATGTAATCTTCCTATTATCAGAGATGGATTAAATATTGCATCACTGTACATTAAGGCGATCCATGAACTTAAAATAACAAGGCTCTAAATACATAATGGAAATACAAGTTAACCAACATTCCACAGCGATCCATAAAACTGGATCACTTAGCAACTAATAAAAACTTACAGGACAACATCTGATTTATGATACATTAATAAGCTATGCGATGCTACTGCTTTGTGTTTCATAAAAATTAAAATCCTAATTTAATTCCTCAAAAAACCAAGTAACCAAAACAGGTAAACCTAAACACCTGTTCTTAACCACCAGATCCTGTCTGAGCTACAAGAGGGTGTGAATGATCCTGACAGGTGCTGTGCACACTGGGAAATGGATCATCTCTTGCAGTGGCGTTAACAGCTTAGCCATCTGGGCGAGAGGCACGTGTGCCCTGTGTAGACGCATCCTGCTCTATCCACCGAATGAGATGCAAAGCGTCTGGTGTGGTTTCACTGTATACCATAAACAAGACTGAGCGCACACCTCAGTTAAGCTGGTAAACCTATTATGGGTGCAGTCAGGGGACACAATACGGGATAAAGCAGGGACGTGACTGATAGCATGTAGCAGGCCAACAGGTCAATATTCAAAAAACGTTTAGTCTGTGAAAACGTTTCCAAAGACGCAGTAATGCTGCGTTTACACCAGCTGCGGTAGAGGCGTCAAGCTGAAGTGGTTTCAATGTTAAGTCAACGTGAAGACGTGTCTCATGCGAGAATGAGGCGTTTAGTGTGGCGCGGTAGACGCGATTTTGCCTCATTCACCCGTCTAGTTCGTGCTACCACAGGAAACGCGCGAGTTGAAAAATTACTGCGCGGCGTTAACCAATCAGAGGCTTGCTCTAGTAGTGACGTGATTACAGGATTACAGTCACAGAAGCCCCTCCCATGACACGAATTTCTGGGTGAATGTCTCGATGACTAGTATTTTACGGCTTAGTTAGTGTAAAAGCGACAAATTGCAAAAATTGTTTTTAGCATTGTTATGTTTAGCTATTTAGCTACTGACCTTCGAGATGAGCTCATCGTGATTGGCGAGGTGGGCCCGGCAGTGGATGCAGCTGTAGGTTCTGTGACAGTTGGGCAGGTAAGCCTGGAAAGTCTTGGACTTTGTCATCTTTACCATCTCACAGTCGTGATGCTCCTCGCTGGTTTCTTCAGGGCTGGCGCTGGACGAGTTGCAGCTCCGCTGAACTTGCTGACAGAAGAAACACTGGAAGATGCAAGCAAAAGCCGTCGTTGTTGTGGAGTGGGTGTGTGGCACGCTCCACACAAACACCACGGGAGAAAATACGACCTGGAATAAGACGGAGGGGAGAGAAAGAGTTTATTCATGGATAGCCGGCTAATTTTAAAAATAAAGGTGAAGCTTTAGAAACAGCCATTAACTCTTTCACCGCCATTGATGAGTTATCTCGTCAATTAAGAGAAAACGCTTCCCCGCCAATGACGAGATTTTCCGTCTTTCCGCAATACCGCTATTATCCACCAGGTGGCGCCCTTCCGCAACTTTTTAAACCCGGAAGTTTTGCCCTATGGCAAGCGGCTGCATGTCCGTGTCTGTTTAAAGATTGCTCTGAATGGGATCTCTATGAAAAGTCCTTCACAAAAATGAAATTATCTCTGCTTTTTGCTCAAAATGTGGTGTTTTTGCAGAAACCTACCCATATTCAAAAGGTGATTACAAAAGAACCACTGAAGGTAGGATGAAACGTTTTTTTTTTTTTTTTGAAAGCAGAGGGTCTGTTCTTTCATTTGGTATATTGTATGTTTATATATTTAAAGAAGAACATTTTCTGGAAGGCATTAAACTTTGGTGAAAATCATGAAAAACGCTGGCGCTGGCTGGCAACTTTTTTTAAAACGTTGGCGGTGAAAGAGTTAAGACTGCGAAAATACAAAGCATGAGCAAATTGGGCATGAAATCAGATATAAACGAAAAACAATTATTTTCTTCTTTATTCTTGACGGGTTGAGCCCTATGTCAGCCTGCGAGGCACTGTGTGACTGATGAAGTGTGAAAAACAATTTTCCCTCAAGTTAAAAAACGCATAATTAACTTTAAGCCAACAATCGTTGTTTAGGCATTCCAAAAATGAGAACCAGATGCCCTGGGCACCAAGAGGACCATGCTTACATTCACTTTAATGCCACTGTAGACAACATTTGCATTTTACTAGATAGGCCTTTTATTCCTATATGGCCAAAACACTACTCATGTATTGAATTATTTGTGTTAGGTTAATTATTACATTGGCACTAACATAAAAAGCATGATTTTACACAGTATCACTGTATTTAACAAATTACCATTTTATTACCACGTGAGGGGCGAGTTCAAAAAGTTCAGCACTAAAAATATAAGTATAACCACTAACAGTGTTAACAAAACCAAATTTAATTTGAACACACAAACTGTGCAAACATTATTAGCTCATGTTTAGGGAATGTAAAGTAATGAGCCACTTTTACACATGCAAATGTGTTATTTTGCATTGCCTTTTTGCCTACTTTTAAGCGTTTATCATTTCACGCACACAAATCACCAAATAACAGGAAACTCATGATGCGCTAACGAGGAGACCAACAACACAACGCGATAGAAAAACACAGACACTTCCGCCCTAGCACAGGAAGCGCAAACCTGCCAACAAAGCGCGCGCTCTGCTGTGACGCGCGCGCGCACACGAGCAGGACGCGCAATGTGGCACGCGTCACGGTGGAAATGAGGGCTTGTTTACCTGTAAACACTGCAGCTATAAGCACACACGATCCTTATATCAATCTCACACAAGATTAGTAATATCTACCAGTAATTAACTTACCAATGAGATTCATTAAGGTGAGTTGTATTGTGAACGCAAACAAATTGTGTATGAAATATGAGTTTTTTTTAAATGAAACCAACAACATCGCGTTTCAATAGTCTAAAGTTTAATAATAAGAAAATTCATTTATAAAAGATGTATATATTAAACATTCAAAAAAACATGTTAAAATATTAAGTTATCGTTTAATCTGTTACTTGGCCCATTTAACCAAATTGGAATAAATTAAGCGCATCATAAGGTAAATCAGGAAAATAATAAATGTGAAGAACGATCACCAGCAGACAAAAGAGGTTCACGAGCGCGTGTTAACCTGAACGGATACAGCTAATCATGAAGCGAAGTGACGACTGTGTGTAGGTATTAAGGTTTAGCAAATAATAACCGTGATAAATTTTGCTTTTAAAAAAACCTTTCACACATTAAAGTTGCTGGTCAGTCATGTAACAACATTATCGCGTCAGTTGTTAAACGCAACTTTATCCGCATAGGCACCAATTTGTTCCCTTTCTTTTACTTCTCTATAAAGTGACAAACAACAAACTAAGACATTAACAGAAGGGATTAAGTAGTTCGGACAACAATAAGCCACCAGTGACAAAAGCTGCAAACTGATTCTTGTCAGCGAGACCTTTCAAAGGGAACAACAAAGAAACTGCGACCAACGTGGATACAAAACAAAGGCTCTGCACGCGCTTTGTTATAAAACCAGGAAGCGCAGAGTGATAGAAACGAAATTGAGTTGTGATTTCTGCAAACACTCATGTCAACATTAAAATAGTGTTTATTTTCATTGCCAAAGCACAGTATTTTGTTTTTTTGCACACAATAGGCAGCATAAACAGCTATTTGAAGACGGCATACGTTGTGTTGATCGTGGTTGTTAATTTACAAACAAGCCTTGTAAAGCAATGTTTTCATATATCAAACATACGAGTATATAACCAACAGAATAGCTTAACTTACCACCTGGCCTGGATCTCAATACGAAGTTTGGCATAGATTTTATATAGGGAAGCAGAATGTTTTTTCTTCAAAGTATGATTTGTGAATTGTTTTTGGTTTCTGTCGTCTCGTCTCGATGATGTTTCCGCGTGAGACCTCAAACCTGACAATTTTGTGTATCGGTTAAGCTGTACATTTCTCTAGTCTTTGTTGCACTCTTTGTGTTTGTGATAGATTTGGTGCTTTGTGACACGGACGTCGGCAGAAGGGCGGTGCTTCGATTGATGGGCGTGCAAACTAGCAAATAGGTGCGCTTAGAGGGAGGGGCTAAAGGCAAAGCGAAAACAATCCCGGATGTGTAAATAAATACAAGGTAACCTCAATATTATGAGACTTGATATTTTTCATCTTGTCCCAATACAAAAAGCGTTATATTGTCTGTTTAAAAAAATAGATTTGAGGGGTTTGGTTTGAAAAGTGATGCTTTAGTAGATTCAAACAATTTAGTAATCCTTAAATAGTTTTGGCATTAATTCATTGCAGTCAAATTTAATTTTCGAATTCCGACTATAATGAAAGTTAATGCAACAGAATGTCAAAGATGTATTTCAGTACACAATACACATAAAAAGACATTTTCAAACAAATGCAATTTATGTCAACGTCACAAAAGTGTCAGTAGAGCAATGCAGAATGATGCACAGGATGGCTGAATACATCAATGACTAAAGAAATGGCCTCATCTTTATGCGTCAGAGAGCATCTGCTACGCGTTTTAAAAACAAGTAAAGTGTTACCTGATGATGGACGCAGACGCCCTGATCGAACGATAATCAATAGTTTCAGAAGCGAAGGCGTTGAATATGTTGAAGTCTTTGGCTAAATAAGGAAGTCTGTCGCTTCGCCGCCGCCACTGTCCTGATGATGTCATATGTTTTTATTCTGCGTCCCATTTTATAACACTTTCTCCGCGCCTTGGCAACCCGCGCTAATACTAGTAAATCATTACCAAGGACACACACACACACACACACACACAAAAAAAACATGAACTGATTTCACGCTTAACTGCGTCGTGATTTTTAGGTTAAGGTTGTTTATAATTTAAAAACACAGCACTCAATGTGACCTTCGCTGTAGCACGTAAGACAAATACACCATATGTCCCAAACAAAACATACATTTGTTTTGCGTTTGCATGGAGAAATACAATATCTGAATTATAATATCTGAAAAGAAACCATATCAAATGTTGCACTATGCACAATGCAATACCTTTTGGGTGGACGTGGATAAACTGTTCTCCCCACTGCAGGGTTTCTCATTCAGGAGCGCTGCTGTGATGCCCGCATGTCTCACGATGGTACAGGATGATGCTGTTGTTCAGACTTAGCTATTCATATTTCTTCTGCTACTCTGCGGATTTTTTTGAATGAGACTGAGATTAGGTCACGCCGAGGCGGAGGTCGCTATTAGCGTGCGCCCCACGCTCACTAACATTGAGATCGGTCCGGTTTTCATTCACAAATACTTTGCAGTCTACGCAAGAATATGGTGTGTCACTTTCCTAAATTAGAAATTTCTAACGAATCAACAAAAAAATACATAAATCATAGCCTACTTATGTTGTTATGCGATTTCCAAACAGCAATTTCAACGAGCTCAACGAATTTAGAGTTTTTACAGATATAGTTTTCGTTAATATAATTAAAATAATGATTATAAAGTTTACGTATTTAAAATTTAAGCAACATAATAATAATCCGCGCTATCATGTAAAACTAAGTAGGTTATTAGCGAAATATTGGCAACTAAATTCAATAATGACGCTCGCTGAGCTTCCCGAGGTTTGTTTTGATATCCGCATCAACGTTTTCATCGAACATGTTGAAGAAAAATATGGGTTAGTGTGACGACATTCCCTTCCACAGACATGGCAACCAATCAGGTTGAGGTTCTTGGTGACTACCCAATCAGAAGCAGAGAGAGATCACTCAAAGAGCCAATCTCAGCGGACTTTGTGCTCTAGACAAACGCAGAACCCGCGCTCACGGCATTTCGCTTGTTTTTGATTATGCGCGTTACCGATCAGGACACGTGCCAAAGCCAGGGCGGCGGCGCGCACCAGCCCTTGTCGCCATAACACGTGGTTAAGGTAAACAGCGTAAATGCCCGGATGCTGTTGCTATTTTTATTCTAAAAACAACAGGCCAAAGTCATCTGTAACGATGAAAAATAAGTTATGGTGGCGTTTAAATATTTTTTTATTGTAGTGAATACCATCTTGATTAGATTAATTATGTTAGTAGCTTCTGTTAAAAAAGGTAAAATAAGCAAACGACCCAATGCCTAAACTACCAACGAGTTTTCTTCACCCACTAAACATAACTGAAAGAAAGAAGGAAAGAAAACGAAGTAACGAAAGAAAGAAAGGAGAAAATCGTACATTATGAACAAGGCCCAATAAGATGCATATCGTCTTGTGTTATACTCTGTCGCCATCTTCTGCACCAACATTGCAATTGCTCCACACATAACAGACGTGTCAAAACCCAACCATTTCCAGGTATTTTACTTATTGGTTAAAGATGGATACATTTCTGTTTAAGCAGCAGCTCTTGTGTTATTTAGACAATAATCTATAAAAATGCATTTATGTGGGGCTAGTTGTCACATACTAAGTATTAGGTCTTAAGGGATAGTTCACCCCAAAATGAAAAATCTGTCATCATTTACTCATCCTCATGTTGTTACAAACCTTTATAAATGTCCTTGTTCTGATGAACACAAAGGAAGATATCTTAAAAAAAATTAACCAAACCGTTCGTGGACCCCAGTCACTTCCACAGTAGGAAAAAAGAATACTATGGAAATAAATGGGGGCCACGAATGGTTTGGTTCATTTTGGGGTGAACTATCCCTTTAAAGAAAATTTCAAAGGTTTATTTTATCCTATTAGGTATTTTGTGTGAAAACATAAGAGGTTTGAAAAGATAGAGTAATTTCAAAATGAAGCCAACATTTTTTTTAAAAAAATATTGGAAAAATTGTATAAAAGTATTTACTATGGTTTTGCTGAGGAGCCAGATGGCAGCTACTCACTGTGACAACTTCCCTCAATCCCCCATATATTGTGAAAGGATGTGGAAGATCAAAATATTAAAAATAAACCAAGAAATATTCCTTGGAGTAAAATGTGACGTTTCAATCCAATCCCATCTATTTGTTAGGCCACAAAAAGTTGAAGAGGTTAAAGTAAAAAAAAGAAAAAATTTGCATTATTTACCGGGCATTATTGTGTAGGTTATCTTTTTTATTCTGTAGGATTTTACCAGTGCAAGAAAAAAAACAGTAGTGTCATCTTTCCATTTCTATAAATGTATAAACATCATCCGTTCTTCAAGTTGCAGATATGGTCATGGATGGCAGGCTCTAACAGAAACAGGAGCCGTGATCCTAATAAACTAAATCAGCTTCATGCTCAAGCTATTAATACATAAATGCATTTTACCTATTCTTGTTCACTCAATGGAGAATGAAAGACGAGTACTTCTGTTGCCTTGACAACCAAGACAGCACAATAGAATCAGAGCATTGCGTCTTTACCCTAAAGCCGGACTCGACAATACCAGAGCATATCTTGAGTTGCAGCTGATTTTTTTTAAAAGATACGCCTACTGTATTTGATCCATTTGGTGAGGCGACAAGTTGGCCATGCACAACCTAACAGGACTAATATTATAATCAAAGAGACACAATTAGAGGCAAAAACAATACAATTGGTTTTATTTTGTTGTTTGTATAGGTTACATGACTTAGCAGATGCAGAAATCAATACTGGTAATTAAAACTGTCCGTCTTTTCAGTAGTAAAGACAAACCTCTGAAACATAATGCCACTTTTTATCCAATATAGATTCGAAGGATTTGAATAGATTTCAGATGTTTGTAATCATACATTTCCCCAGCAATGTTACCGATACCCCAAAAAACACAACAAGGGGTGACAGGCTGGGGTATTTGAAGCTTGCAAGTAAAATTCACAACAAAATTTTGCTAACAAAATTAAAGACATTTTTTACAAGATTAATAATATAATCACTAGACATTCATTTTTACAATAAAAAACAGGTCTGCACAAAACTTAAAAAAAAAAAAACCAAAGGCGGCTAAATGCAACCAGGTCAAACAGGGGAGGGCAGAAATAAACGCTTATTCTTTATTTCCTCAAAACATTCACAAAAATCACAAAAGCTGTGACAAATAGGACTTAAAATTACATAAAGAATTTAGATTTTTTTTGTTTTCATTGTTTTTTTTTAAATATATATATTATATATAATTTTAAGAGTATACCGCAAAAAGTCACAAATGATTCCCAACAAAAAGCTGCACAAAAACGTTTGTTATTCGTGACGCATAAAGGCACACAGAAACAGACAGACTGCACACTGATTCGGCAGAAGCTATCTTACAAAGTCATTTTTTCGTTTTATTCTAAAGGATAACCCATTCTCTCCTTGATCAGCCAAAATATGCTACCAGGCCAAGTAATCACTAGGTGGTATCTTGCTGCATACCCAGGCAAAAGTAATAAAGGGCTGGTAAACTAAATAGGGGAAAAACATCTTGCTTAGGCCATGCACATACTGTATGAATACACCATTGTCAATAACTTAACCGTTTGTCAACCAGCTCCATTTTGCAAGTGCACAATTTTGCATACGAAGTGTATTGTTAAAAAAAAAAATGCTGGGTGGACTTTTACTTTTCCAGGTTTTTTTTGGGAGCACCACCAGAACACCACACTGTGGCGGTTTCGCAGACATAGTTTAGATTAGTCCAGGACTAAACATTTAAGTACTTTTTACAAACATACCGTACAAAAACGCATCTTGAGACAAAACAACAGCACTGTGCAATATGTTTTTAATTATAATAGCTCAAATATACATTTTAGTGTCCAGGAAACCGCTTCACTGTGGGTGAAATGATAAAACTGAATGCCTGACATGTCTCCTTATTTCCACCTGGGATTAAACTTGACATTCTGGTCTTATTAAATTCTCCAAAAAAGCTAATCTCAATTTCTCAAGTGCAACCAACACGTACAAGCGAAATAAGATTTTTTTGTCTTTTTTAACTCGTTATAGGATAGATATAATGCGAGACCACGAAAGGTAAGATATAACAAAAACCTGAGAGACCAATAGCAAAATCCCCAGCTGTGTGGCACTTCCATTGTCTTTGTATAGAAGCTTTTAACAGTCATGCAAGGGCACAGTCTTATTGATACAAGGCGGTTGGGGAGGGGTTGCAGAGAAAGCAAAAAAAAAAATATATACAAACAGGAAAGAACGAATACAGATGAGGAGGCACTGTCATTTTCTTAATAAGTCTCTTAATAATTCAAAATATTCCAATTCATGAAAACTTCTACCTAGCTAAAGTTTTTAAGTGTGCATTAGATTGAAAAATATCTGATTTACAGATATACATACTGTACACCTGCACAGCAAAGAGGTGGTATTCACCTGCATGCATTTAAGCATTCGCCTCTTTTGGCAAGTGGTATAAGGGCTTTTAAAATGTTTAATAATGTGGACACAAGTACACATTTTTCCAAGGTGTCAAAATTGGGCATTTCTTTGGTGCTTAAGCAAATTTAAAAGATTAGTGTCTTCTTTTAGATGATGAAGAATCATTAAGTGTTTACAATTGAGAATCAACGTTAAAAATAATGAAAATTATGGTTGTTTTAATAATACAAAATGTCTTTGAGAGATGTGATGATTTAAAGGGGCCATTAGCAATACATGTTTATGTATGAAAATACCTTTATTAAAAGTTTCAAATGGCACCTTGGCAATTTAGATCGCTGTGCACTTTGAGGAGATTGGCGATGCACAATGTTGAGTAATAAGTGTCCACTGCATATATCTATATATACACGAATAAAGAAAATCTGAGCCCTAATTCTCTCCCTGTCCTAAGTTCGACCTATGTGGGACTTAAAAATGGCTTACAGACAGCTCAGAGAAGCAGCTTGTTGGAAAGATTAACAGGAGGCTAGAAAGAAGCACAACAATAACACAATCATAGACTTTTTTTTACTGTATAAGTGTACAAGAGTTTAGACCAAGAGAAAAAAAAAGTGTTAATTTGTAATCTTCACAAACTCGTCTCAGATCCAAAACATCCACAAACACGCAGATAAGCAAGAATGAGAAGATGATGAAAGAGTGAGGGAGATGCTTTACGCTTCTATTATGATAACTGTAGAAGAGGTGGATGTTTTCTGTTGGAGACTGGATGTTGGAGTTAGGCTTGGATGAACTTTGAGGGCTTTTGTAGTTTTGGGGTTTAGGAGAAGATAAGATGATGCTGGCGATGAAGTCCAAAATAGGACCACAGCGCACAGTGGGGTGGAGCGAGAAACATCAGCACGATCAAATCCAGAATGCTGCCTACAAACAAGAATAAAACAAAATTAACTACTGTTAAATCTTCACATGGACATTAAATACAAAAAACCAAACACGTTTTTTAAAACTAACACTTGGCAACTGCCAAATGCAGGTAAAAACGGCTTTGCAGTGTAAAGAAAATAATTTGTAATATTTATTAAAGATCCACTGTTTAGATTTTTAGCGGAATCTAGTGGTGAGATTGTGAATTGCAACCAACGGCTCAGTCCACAGCTCACCTCTCCATTTTGAAAAGGCATAGAGAAGCTACGGTAGCCGCAACATGACAAACATGTCATTGTCTGAGACAACGTAGGGACAAAACGCGCTCTGTAGAGCAGATTGTCCAGATTGTTTCTTGCTGTAGAAACATGGTTGCGCGAAATGGCGACTTTCAAAGAGCCAATTAGTGTTGTTTTACATTCAATTCATCTACAAGGGATTATCATCAAGTATGAAATTGTCCTGCTAGTAAAATACTATAATAAGCTATGTAGAGATTTAAGCATTTTCAGTGTTATAAGAATAGCAATGTTCTTGGCACCATTTTGTAATCCAGGAAGTACAACAGGAACAGCCACTGAACAGCTTCTGCTTCCACAGAACATTTAACATTACGCACATATTTTTAATAAATTGTTCTATAGATCTGAGGCTCTGTACTGTCATTTACCTGTGCAAAAAACTCTGGTCTGGTTTACATGTGCAGTAGACCATAGTCTGGTTAACCTGTGCAGCGGACTATGGACTGTGATTTACCTGTGCAGCACGCTATGGACTGTGATTTACCTGTGCAGCAGACTATGGACTGTGATTTACCTGTGCAGTAGCCTATGGACTATGATTTACCTGTGCAGTGGCCTATGGACTGTGATTAACCTGTGCAGTGGCCTATGGACTGTAATTTACCTGTGCAGTAGCCTATGGACTGTGATTTACCTGTGCAGTAGCCTATGGACTGTGATTTACCTGTTCAGTGGCCTATGGACTGTGATTTACCTGTGCAGTGGCCTATGGACTGTGATTAACCTGTGCAGTGGCCTATGGACTGTGATTAACCTGTGCAGTAGCCTATGGACTGTGATTTACCTGTGCAGTAGACTACGGACTGCAATTTACCTGTGCAGAAGACTATGGAGTGTGAATTACCTGTGCAGAGGCCTATGGACTGTGATTTACCTGTGCAGTAGACTATGGACTGTGAATTACCTGTGCAGTGGCCTATGGACTGTGATTTACCTGTTCAGTAGCCTATGGACTGTGATTTACCTGTGCAGTTGCCTATGGTCTGTGATTTACCTGTTCAGTAGCCTATGGACTGTGATTTACCTGTTCAGTAGCCTATGGACTGTGATTTGCCTGTGCAGTAGACTATGGACTGTGATTTGCCTGTGCAGTAGACTATGGACTGTGATTTGCCTGTGCAGTAGCCTATGGACTGTGATTTACCTGTGCAGTAGACTATGGACTGTGATTTACCTGTGCAGTAGACTATGGACTGTGATTGACCTGTGCAGTAGACTATTGACTGTGATTGACCTGTGCAGCAGCCTATGGACTGTGATTTACCTGTGCAGCGGCCTATGGACTGTGATTTACCTGTTCAGTGGCCTATGGACTGTGATTTACCTGTGCAGTAGACTATGGACTGTTATTTAACTGTGCAGCGGCCTATGGACTGTGATTTACCTGTTCAGTGGCCTATGGACTGTGATTTACCTGTGCAGTAGACTACGGACTGCAATTTACCTGTGCAGTAGACTATGGACTGTGAATTACCTGTGCAGTAGAATATGGACTGTGATTTACCTGTGCAGAGGCCTATGGACTGTGATTTACCTGTGCAGTAGACTATGGATTGTGAATTACCTGTGCAGTGGCCTATGGACTGTGAATTACCTGTGCAGTGGCCTATGGACTGTGATTTACCTGTTCAGTAGCCTATGGACTGTGATTTACCTGTGCAGTGGCCTATGGACTGTGATTTACCTGTTCAGTAGCCTATGGACTGTGATTTGCCTGTGCAGTAGACTATGGACTGTGATTTGCCTGTGCAGTAGACTATGGACTGTGATTTGCCTGTGCAGTAGCCTATGGACTTTGATTTACCTGTGCAGTAGACTATGGACTGTGATTTACCTGTGCAGTAGACTATGGACTGTGATTTACCTGTGCAGTGGCCTATGGACTGTGATTTACCTGTGCAGCAGACTATGGACTGTGATTTACCTGTGCAGTAGATTATGGACTGTGATTTTCCTGTGCAGTAGACTATTGACTGTGATTGACCTGTGCAGTGGCCTACGGACTGTGATTTACTTGTGCAGTGGCCTATGGACTGTGATTTACCTGTGCAGCGGCCTATGGACTGTGATTTACCTGTGCAGTTGCCTATGGTCTGTGATTTGCCTGTGCAGTTGCCTATGGTCTGTGATTTACCTGTTCAGTAGCCTATGGACTGTGATTTGCCTGTGCAGTAGACTATTGACTGTGATTGACCTGTGCAGTGGCCTACGGACTGTGATTTACTTGTGCAGTGGCCTATGGACTGTGATTTACCTGTGCAGTAGACTATGGACTGTTATTTAACTGTGCAGTAGACTATGGACTGTGATTTACCTGTGCAGTAGACTATGGACTGTGATTTACCTGTGCTGTAGACCACGGACTGTGATTTACTAGTGCAGTAGACCACAGACTGTGATTTACTAGTGCAGTAGACTACGGACTGCAATTTACCTGTGCAGTAGACTACGGACTGCAATTTACCTGTGCAGTAGACTACGGACGGTGAATTACCTGTGCAATAGACTATGGACTGTGATTTACCTGTGCAGAGGCCTATGGACTGTGATTTACCTGTGCAGTAGACTATGGACTGTGAATTACCTGTGCAGTGGCCTATGGACTGTGATTTACCTGTTCAGTAGCCTATGGACTGTGATTTACCTGTGCAGTTGCCTATGGTCTGTGATTTACCTGTTCAGTAGCCTATGGACTGTGATTTACCTGTGCAGTTGCCTATGGTCTGTGATTTGCCTGTGCAGTAGCCTATGGACTGTGATTTACCTGTGCAGCGGCCTATGGACTGTGATTTACCTGTGCAGCGGCCTATGGACTGTGATTTACCTGTTCAGTAGCCTATGGACTGTGATTTACCTGTGCAGTAGACTATGGACTGTTATTTAACTGTGCAGCGGCCTATGGACTGTGATTTACCTGTGCAGTAGACTATGGACTGTGAATTACCTGTGCAGTGGCCTATGGACTGTGATTTACCTGTTCAGTAGCCTATGGACTGTGATTTACCTGTGCAGTTGCCTATGGTCTGTGATTTACCTGTTCAGTAGCCTATGGACTGTGATTTGCCTGTGCAGTAGACTATGGACTGTGATTTGCCTGTGCAGTAGACTATGGACTGTGATTTGCCTGTGCAGTAGACTATGGACTTTGATTTACCTGTTCAGTAGCCTATGGACTGTGATTTACCTGTGCAGTAGACTATGGACTGTGATTTACCTGTGCAGAAGACTATGCACTGTGATTTACCTGTGCAGTAGACTATGGACTGTGATTTACCTGTGCAGTAGACTATGGACTGTGATTTACCTGTGCAGTAGACTATGGACTGTGATTTACCTGTGCCGTAGACCACAGACTGTGATTTACTAGTGCAGTAGACCACAGACTGTGATTTACTAGTGCAGTAGACCACAGACTGTGATTTACTAGTGCAGTAGACTACGGACTGCAATTTACCTGTGCAGTAGACTACGGACTGCAATTTACCTGTGCAGCAGACTATGGACTGTGAATTACCTGTGCAGTAGACTACAGACTGCAATTTACCTGTGCAGTAGACTATGGACTGTGAATTACCTGTGCAGTAGAATATGGACTGTGATTTACCTGTGCAGAGGCCTATGGACTGTGATTTACCTGTGCAGTAGACTATGGACTGTGATTTGCCTGTGCAGTAGACTATGGACTGTGATTTGCCTGTGCAGTAGACTATGGACTTTAATTTGCCTGTGCAGTAGACTATGGACTTTGATTTACCTGTTCAGTAGCCTATGGACTGTGATTTACCTGTGCAGTAGACTATGGACTGTGATTTACCTGTGCAGAAGACTATGGACTGTGATTTACCTGTTCAGTGGCCTATGGACTGTGATTTACCTGTTCAGTAGCCTATGGACTGTGATTTACCTGTGCAGTGGCCTATGGACTTTGATTTACCTGTTCAATAGCCTATGGACTGTGATTTACCTGTGCAGTAGACTATGGACTGTGATTTACCTGTGCAGAAGACTATGGACTGTGATTTACCTGTGCAGTGGCCTATGGACTGTGATTTACCTGTTCAGTAGCCTATGGACTGTGATTTACCTGTGCAGTGGCCTATGGTCTGTGATTTACCTGTTCAGTAGCCTATGGACTGTGATTTGCCTGTGCAGTAGACTATGGACTTTGATTTACCTGTTAAGTAGCCTATGGACTGTGATTTACCTGTGCAGTAGACTATGGACTGTGATTTACCTGTGCAGTAGTTTATGGAATGTGAATTACCTGTGCAGTAGCCTATGGACTGTGATTTACCTGTGCAGTAGTTTATGGAATGTGAATTACCTGTGCAGTAGCCTATGGACTGTGATTTGCCTGTGCAGTGGCCTATAGACTGTGATTTACCTGTGCAGTAGTTTATGGACTGGTTTACCTGTGCGTTCGACCACAGACTGTGATTTACCTGTGCAGTAGACCATAGACTGTGATTTACAAGTGCAGAAGGCTACAGTTTGTAATTTACCTGTACAGTAGACTATGGTCTATATCCTGGCTGGAAGCGTGCAGTTTCTGCAAAAATCAGCTCCTTTAAAGTTTCTTTGGGCAAGTCATCCAGCTCCATATCGAATTTAAATGGAGCCTCAGCAACAGGCTGTAGAGAGGAAATGATGCATTTTATTACAATTTCCTTCCATCTAAGCATTTGTCTTAGAAAAGATGTGTAGCGCAGATTGAATTTCTGAATGATGCATTTACTATAGCAATCAGTACAGTGTTGTTAAATGCATGCTTTGCTTATGCCTAGTTATGCAACCAGTCTGTAGGTTTTGTAACTAGTAACCAACTGTTGCATAAATGTTATAAATCATGTGACAGTAATCTTTCGTTCTTATGTTAAAACTACCAATCACATTCAAATAGATACACCTCAGTAGGTCAAAGGAAATGCTCTCAACCTTTGATCACCATAAACTCTAAAAGGTGTGCAAAAGCACGATAAAGTAAGACTTTTAAAAGGGATCCTATCCATTTCAGAGTCCAGTCATGCCCACATTATATGGTTGTATGCACTCATTTATGGATGCCTGGAATATGTGATTCCAATTGATCAATTGATCATTTATTGGTCATATATTTATATCATATATGATGACTGTAAAACTATTTAATTGACTGCCATCCCAGACAACAGATTTTTTTCAGAGCTATGCTCACATCTCTCGTATCACTTCACAATCTCTTCATACATAATTTAAAACTCAAATCACTATTTTTTATTTACTGATGTATATATATGGGAAGCGGCATTTTAACTGGGATAATTTTTTTTAATATTCATTAGTATTGTTTACAAATACATCACAATATTTCAGTAACAACACCGCTCAGAACAAACCAATAAATGTTTTTTATATAAAAAAAGTTAAAGATTATTCATGTTTTTCATTATGAAGAAATATGAAGTAGCACACTGACCTCGTCTGTGGGGTCATAGTACTGCTCCAGGTACGGGTGAGCCAGCGCCTCCTCCACCTCGATCCTCTTATGAGGGTTAAAGGTCAACATCTTATCCAGCAGATCCAGTGCTACGAGAACAAAACAGTACTGAATCGATCTAGTAAATAAAACAACTTCATCAAATCATATTATCAATTTAAGGAGGCAAAAAATCTGATCTAGTGAATCACACCGGGAAAAATGTCCATAAGGATATTAAGCATTAAAATATTAATGCTTTAATCTGCATACGGTTGAACTCTGACCTTTAGGGTCTGCGCTAGGAAACAGGCGATTCCAGGGCACTTTGCATCGGAGAGGAAGAGACAGCAGGTAATTTCTCGCCTTGATGTTGATGATACAGTTGAGATCCTCCTGAGAAGGAGAGCCCAAAATACCTGCGGGAGAAACAAACACAGAAAGAGGATTAGAGGACTGCAGGAAATAAGGAGAAAGGAAATGAAAGTGGATAGAGAAAAAGTGAGGACAACCCAAAGAAGAAAAGCATAACAAAAAAGTAAAAAGAGCCATTATCTCATTTCAGTTGGGTGTCTGTGTTCTGCCAGGATGGCACAGAGCGGTGCAACAATGACTTCAAACTATTTTACGTGATGTGTTTCTTTTACATGACGTAGAAAGCTACGCTATATATATAAATAAATAAATTACATCAATCAAAACAGTCTAAATTCCACCTAAATTACTCAAAACTAACATAATGCTGCACACAAATGCCCATTCAGTGTTCAAGCATTTTGAATAATGGCCACTTCAGAAAAAAATCAAATTAATATTTTATATTTATAATATATTTTATAATTAAATTTATAATTAAAACATCTAAAAAATAAAAAGCTTCAGTGCATGTTATGCTATGAACATTTACATTTTATTAGTAAATAAACATGTGGTATTTGGTGATCATTTGTAAATGTAAACAATAATAAGGAATATAAATGTGTCCAAGACCAATTTTCTCAATCATCAACAGTTTTCAATCATTCTTTAAGCCCTCAAGGAACTAACGTAAAAAAATAGTTTGAAGGGACATAATTGACTGTGACACTCAAGATGGCTACCAGGTAAGCAGTTCTTATTTTTCTCTTTAGATAAAAGTTGAAATTTTGTTTGTCATAGTCAAGTTTTTAGTTCTCATTACCAAAACATGACTTTCTAAATGAATATATTTAATGTAATATCATGTTGCGGTAATGATAATCTAAAAAATGTAAATAATTCTATAGGAAATATTTTTAAATCCTCTAAAAATAATGGTTATAGTAAGTTCAGACCTTAATCTTATGTGCAAAAAAAGGGCTTTATAAAAATTCTGATGCTGGACACCTTCTAAATCTGGATTTCGTGAAAATCACCCATTTAGGTCCAAACACCTTGCAATAATTTTGCATTATCGTTCCCATTTGAAGGGCACAATATGTAAGATTTTTGCATTAAAATATCTATGTTTCATCACTGCATCATCAAGCTATGCCCATTGTTATTGTTTTGAGACCTCTGGCAGCGAAAATTACATATTGTTAAGCAAACTTCAATGCAACTGTTAAATGGGTTTTAATGCTTTTTTAATATTTGAGGTGAATTATATTTTGTAGTTGATACATCTCAGTACACCATAATAGTGATGCACACACACACGCACGCACGCAAAAGGAAATAAGTGGAGTTAACAGGGAAACATCTGCTTCTACAGGCCAGAAGAGACGTGTGGTAGTGGAGGAAAATCTGATGCTGTTGTGATTATTTGTCTTTCTGAACCTAGAAACAACTAGGAAACTCACACCCTTAGACATAGACAAGGTTATGAATCTAATTAGATTACAGGTCAAAATCAACATCATCTCTGACAGGAAACACTAAGTTTTCATACTGATGTAAGAGAAGAGAGAGAGCAAGAGGTGAGGTAAAGCGAAAGAAGGGAAATAACCAACATCTGATGTGCTTCTGCTTACGACGGACATGCCGATTCAGCGTTTTTAGATGATAACATCCAGCTTATCTATCTTAGTCCTAACATTGCAAAACTGACCATCTATATCATATTTCAGGATGAATCACCTATAGAGCTTTTGAAGAGCGCTCGATATGCATCAATTATTCAGCTGAGAGAAAAACACGTTTGCCTTTGTAAACAGAATTCTGAAGTTGAGCTGGTGATCGAATGCCTTAGGCAAGATACGGCATAATTACCTCTCAGTGATAATATAATATAATAATAACAACAAAAATATATTTGCAAATTGCAATCGATCAATTAAATATAGAGCAGCTGCTGAAAAAGAAAAAAGAAAACAACAAAGAAATGAAATAGACGTGAAAAAGAGCAAGAGAAAGAAAGAAAGAAAAGAGAGAAAGAGAAAAAGGGGATGAGTATATAAATTGATATAGATATAAAAAACAAATAACGATTAATCAACCAAAGACCATACAAACAAATAAACGACGAAAGCAAGAAAGAAAGAGAGAAATAAAACAGACAAAGAGAATAATAGAGAAAGAAAGAGAATGACACCGAATGAAAGAAAGAAAGAAAGAAAGTAAGAAAGAAAGAAAGAAAGAAAAATTTGTGAGAAAGAAAGAGATAAGAAAAAAGTTAAGAACAAAAGAATAAGGGGAAAGACAAAGATTGAACAAAAAATGACCATACGAACAAACAAACAAACAAACAAACAAACAAAGGACGAAAGCAAGAAAGAGACAGAGAAATAAAGAAACAGACAAAAAGAATAATAGAGAAGGAAAGAGAATGACACAGAATTAAAGAAAGAAAGAAAGAAAGAAAGAAAGAAAGAAAGAAAAATAAATAAAGAAAAAAATTTGTGAGAAAGAAAGAGATAAGAAAAAATTAAGAACAAAAGAATAAGGGAAAGACAAAGATTGAACAAAAAAATGACCATACAAACAAACAAACAAACAAACAAAAAAAAGGACGAAAGCAAGAAGGAAACCGAGAAATAAGAAATCAGTCAAAGAGAAAAATAGAGAAAGAAAGAGAATGACACAGAAAAAAGAACGTAAATTAGAAAGAAAAAATAAAATAAATGAGAAAAAGAGCGAGAGAAAGACAAATAAATATTGAACGAACAAATGAACATTAAAAAACTAAAAAGCAAAAGAAAGGAACAGAGAAAAAAAGAAACAGACAAAAAATAATAGAGAAAGAAAGAGAATGACACAGAAATGAAGAATAAAATCTTGCAAGCAAAGAAAATCAAGAAAATTCTAGGGAAAGAGAAAGAAAGAAAGATAGTAAGAAAGAAAGAAAGAAAGAAAGAAAGAAAGAAAGAAAGAAAGAAAGAAAGAAAGAAAGAAAGAAAGAAAGAAAGAAAGAAAGAAAGAAAGAAAGAAAGAAAGAAAGAAAGAAAAAGAAGAAAAGAAAAAAAGAGAATGACACAGAATTAAAGAAAGAAAGAAAGAAAGAAAGAAAAATAAATAAAGAAAAAAATTTGTGAGAAAGAAAGAGATAAGAAAAAATTAAGAACAAAAGAATAAGGGAAAGACAAAGATTGAACAAAAAAAATGACCATACGAACAAACAAACAAACAAACAAACAAAAAAAGGACGAAAGCAAGAAGGAAACCGAGAAATAAGAAATCAGTCAAAGAGAAAAATAGAGAAAGAAAGAGAATGACACAGAAAAAAGAACGTAAATTAGAAAGAAAAAATAAAATAAATGAGAAAAAGAGCGAGAGAAAGACAAATAAATATTGAACGAACAAATGAACATTAAAAAACTAAAAAGCAAAAGAAAGGAACAGAGAAAAAAAGAAACAGACAAAAAATAATAGAGAAAGAAAGAGAATGACACAGAAATGAAGAATAAAATCTTGCAAGCAAAGAAAATCAAGAAAATTCTAGGGAAAGAGAAAGAAAGAAAGATAGTAAGAAAGAAAGAAAGAAAGAAAGAAAGAAAGAAAGAAAGAAAGAAAGAAAGAAAGAAAGAAAGAAAGAAAGAAAGAAAGAAAGAAAGAAAGAAAGAAAGAAAGAAAGAAAGAAAGAAAGAAAGAAAAAGAAGAAAAGAAAAAAAGAGAATGACACAGAATTAAAGAAAGAAAGAAAGAAAGAAAGAAAAATAAATAAAGAAAAAAATTTGTGAGAAAGAAAGAGATAAGAAAAAATTAAGAACAAAAGAATAAGGGAAAGACAAAGATTGAACAAAAAAAATGACCATACGAACAAACAAACAAACAAACAAACAAAAAAAGGACGAAAGCAAGAAGGAAACCGAGAAATAAGAAATCAGTCAAAGAGAAAAATAGAGAAAGAAAGAGAATGACACAGAAAAAAGAACGTAAATTAGAAAGAAAAAATAAAATAAATGAGAAAAAGAGCGAGAGAAAGACAAATAAATATTGAACGAACAAATGAACATTAAAAAACTAAAAAGCAAAAGAAAGGAACAGAGAAAAAAAGAAACAGACAAAAAATAATAGAGAAAGAAAGAGAATGACACAGAAATGAAGAATAAAATCTTGCAAGCAAAGAAAATCAAGAAAATTCTAGGGAAAGAGAAAGAAAGAAAGAAAGAAAGAAAGATAGTAAGAAAGAAAGAAAGAAAGAAAGAAAGAAAGAAAGAAAGAAAGAAAGAAAGAAAGAAAGAAAGAAAAAGAAGAAAAGAAAAAAAGAGAATGACACAGAATTAAAGAAAGAAAGAAAGAAAGAAAGAAAAATAAATAAAGAAAAAAATTTGTGAGAAAGAAAGAGATAAGAAAAAATTAAGAACAAAAGAATAAGGGAAAGACAAAGATTGAACAAAAAAATGACCATACGAACAAACAAACAAACAAACAAACAAACAAAAAAAGGACGAAAGCAAGAAGGAAACCGAGAAATAAGAAATCAGTCAAAGAGAAAAATAGAGAAAGAAAGAGAATGACACAGAAAAAAGAACGTAAATTAGAAAGAAAAAATAAAATAAATGAGAAAAAGAGCGAGAGAAAGACAAATAAATATTGAACGAACAAATGAACATTAAAAAACTAAAAACCAAAAGAAAGGAACAGAGAAAAAAAGAAACAGACAAAAAATAATAGAGAAAGAAAGAGAATGACACAGAAATGAAGAATAAAATCTTGCAAGCAAAGAAAATCAAGAAAATTATAGGGAAAGAGAAAGAAAGAAAGAAAGAAAGATAGAAAGAAAGAAAGAAAGAAAGAAAGAAAGAAAGAAAGAAAGAAAGAAAGAAAGAAAGAAAGAAAGAAAGAAAGAAAGAAAGAAAGAAAAAGAAGAAAAGAAAAAAAGAGAATGACACAGAATTAAAGAAAGAAAGAAAGAAAGAAAGAAAGAAAGAAAGAAAGAAAGAAAGAAAGAAAGAAAGAAAGAAAGAAAGAAAGAAAAATAAATAAAGAAAAAAATTTGTGAGAAAGAAAGAGTAAGAAAAAATTAAGAACAAAAGAATAAGGGAAAGACAAAGATTGAACAAAAAAATGACCATACGAACAAACAAACAAACAAACAAACAAAAGGACGAAAGCAAGAAGGAAACCGAGAAATAAGAAATCAGTCAAAGAGAAAAATAGAGAAAGAAAGAGAATGACACAGAAAAAAGAACGTAAATTAGAAAGAAAAAATAAAATAAATGAGAAAAAGAGCGAGAGAAAGCAAAAGCCTTGGAAAAAGAGAAAGACAAATAAAGATTGAACGAACAAATGAACATTAAAAAACTAAAAAGCAAAAGAAAGGAACAGAGAAATAAAGAAAGAAACTAATAGAATTAGAAAGAGAATGACACAGAAATGAAGAATAAAATCTTGCAAGCAAAGAAAATCAAGAAAATTATAGGGAAAGAGAAAGAAAGAAAGATAGAAAGAAAGAAAGAAAAGAAAAAAAGAGTAAGTAAAAGAGACAAGAAAAAACAAAAGAATAAGGAGAAAGACAAAGATTGAACAAACAAATTACCATACAAACAAAAGCAAGAAAGAAACGAACAGAGAAATAAGGAATCAGACAGAGAGAATAATAGAGAAAGAAAGAGAATGACACAGGAAAAAAGAATGAAATAAAAAAGCAAGAAATTGCAAAAAAATCCAGAAAAGGCTAAAGAGAAACCCAAATTCACCTAAAATGTGGTTTAGCTGGTCCAGGTAGTGTTTCCCAGGAAAGATGGGTCTGTTTGAAAGCATCTCAGCCAGAATGCAACCAACTGACCAGATATCAATGGACTTAGTGTAACCCTAAAAAAAGACAAAGAGAGAATGCGTTTTAAACAGCTGCAGTAACACAATCTTTATTAATATATCATTTTGTAATATCCATGTTCATATCTAAATTTATTACACGGCTCTCTGGAATGCTTGATTCTGATTGGTCAGTTGAGACATTTGCAGGTTCGTTCTTTTCAAATAATAACCGCTCCAAAGTAATAACGCATAGCCGGTACTACTTGTACGATTAAAATCGCTCCGCGCCAATAAAGATTACTGTTTGGCGCCATCTTGTGACAAACACTGGACAACCACAATGAAGAATGGAATATTTTGACTTTAATTTTAACATGTACGGAAAAAAACAAAACATTTAAACAGTGGATAGAAGAACGAACAACGACAAGACACACTAAGAGCTTACTGAGACTGAACTTGACAAAATAGAGCATGACAGCTACGAAGCCAACACACAAAAATGGGTATGGGCAGAATGGGCATTAAAACTTCTCAAAGACTGGCTAAAAGAGAAAAAATGGAGACAAGTATGAAGCAGAGGATCTTAATAAGGTATTACGATCATTTTATGCATCTGTGCAAAGTTTCGCGGAAGGATAAAAATGTTAATTTAAAACAAATATGCCAATAAAATGTTTCAAATTCATATTCATGTTCAGTTTTTTTTCTTATGTGGCAAGTAGCCGTGTAATAAGCGGGATAATGTAGAGGCAGCCGGTAGTTATTGGGAAATAAGCCCCTTCAGTGTGATACAAGACCCTCCGCTTCGCGTCGGGTCCTGATCACACTGTCGGGGCTTATTTCCCAATAACTACCGGCTGCCTCTACATTATCCCTTACACAACATGTAATGTCATAAGCTTTGATGTGTAATGTAAGCTCCATAGTATATGAATATGGTAATCACTTGGTAGTAAACTACTTAATTAAAACAAATATTTTAGGGTACATTTACACGACAACTATTGTACTTCAAAATACGTACAGGAAAATTTCACAAAATGATCCCCGTTCACGTTTATCTGCAAAATGACTAAAAATGCTGTATAAAGCATAACAGACCAGTAGTTGGCGATGTTACTTTATAAAGAAACACTGCACACATGCGCACTCTTCTACAGAGCGGTTAAATACAAACAGTCACGATGGCGTAAGCATCAAGCAGTTTTGTTTGTACGAATGATGAGTAGATTTATTACTACAAATGACCCTGGACTATAAAACTAAACAATTTTCTAAACTTCGTTGGAGAAGTTTAATATACTCAGTATCTTGAAAAAACACAGTCCCTGTAGGCCACCACTACTGTTATAGCCATCATGTTATATAAGGTGACCAGTCCCGTTTTTTGGTGTTCTGTTCTCCACAAACTCACAACAATAAAATGTTAAATTCATAGTTAATAACAAATAAGATTTTAATAATATTTTGTCCAATGAACAAGGAAATGTCCCTTCTTTTCATTTAAAAAAAATCTTTTATCTAACTTTAAAAAAATTTGACTCTAAAAACTTTAAACCTACCCATACTTAGGAGGTGATAAAAAAAAATGAAGGTAGGCTGATTTTTGTGTTTAAAAGCAGAGGGTCTGTTCTTTCATTTGATATATTGTATGTTTATATATTTAAAGAAGAACATTTTCTGAGAGGCATTCAACTTTTTTAGAAAAAAATCATAAAAAATAATGCTGTTTCTTTCTGGCAACTTTTTAAAAAAACCGCAGGGGGGAAGAGTTAAAGAAACGCTTCCCTGCCAATGAAGCGTTTTTACGGCAATCAATATTTCCGCTATTTTCCACTAGGTGGTGCTCTTAGCCAACTGATCCAAAAACATTAAAAACTCTGTATGTTCTGATCATCGCTCTGAATCTGATCTCTAACAAAAGTCCTCCACAAAAATGCAATTATCTCAGCTTTTGTAAATGTTGTATTTTTTATATATTTTATTAAAAAAGAAACATTTTCAGGAAAGCTTGAAAATCATAAAAATACTGGCGCCGACTGGAAACTTTTTTTTAAAAAGCTGGTGGAGAAAGACTTAAAACTAGGGCTGGGTATTGGCAAGGGCCTCACAGTACGATACATACATGACTATACAAATGTATACGGTACAATGCATTACGATACCATACAATACGTTGCGTGTTACGATACATTGCAATACTTTTCTTTTTTTCATATCAGAAATGCAAAAAAATAGAGCTAACTTTTTTTTTATACTTTAAAGCCAAAGTGCTTCCAAACGTCGACTTTGAAAGCTGCAGGTGCTTTTTAAATTTTCTGCCATTTTCTCACTCCCGCTTACTTCTGCGACATTGGCCGAATGGCCGTATATGACAGACAACTGAACAGCGACAACAAAGCTGTGGTGGAGGAGGTCGTTTGATGCACACATAGGTATTTGATGTGTGTGTTTTTTTATACCGATAGTAGAGATTGAAATACCGATACACTATCGTGAAAAAATGTATCACGATTGTTAGCTGTAACGATATTTTTGCACAGCCCTACTTAAAACGGATAATAAGTTTCCAGTTTTTGGTTGAAAAAAAGGGGCCATTCACATGTCGCGCCTAAAATGCGTGATAAATGCTAAGCGCGGAGGTTCCTGTCACATGACCTGCGGTGCGCACATGCCGCATTCTGAAAAGTTGAGATGTTTTAACTCGAAAAAATTATCACGTCGCATCGCGTGCACGTCCACATTTTAAATTACGAACTTGAGCGCGCAAAAGACGCGATATGTGAATGCCCCCTTAGACAATAATGTCATTAGCCAGAGTAAGGGACATAAACCTTAAACATGTATTTGAAGCATTAGTCTAATAATTCATGAAAGATCAGATATGAATACCTCACCTTTGAATTGAGCATAATCTCTGGTGCTCGATACCAACGTGTGGCTACGTACTCCGTCAGGAACCCAGTGTGGTCGTGGTCTGGATCAGCCACCCGGGCAAGCCCAAAATCACAGATCTAAAAAATAGGATAAAAAACTATTAGTTTAGTAATATTAGATGATTTATATCATATTGTCAAAGTGTAACAAAACTAATAATAGAGTAGTTTCGGACAAATCGGATGAATGATGTGCCCAAAAATGACATTGTGGTTCATAAATGTAGTAATGACAACACAATTGCAGTTTTAAGGTGAACGTCTGCCTTACCTTGAGGTCACAGGTAGTGTTGAGCAACAGGTTTGAAGGTTTCAGGTCTCGGTGGAGAACATTCGCCGAGTGTATGTACTTCAGACCGCGCAAGATCTGGTACAAGAAGTAACAGATGTGGTCATTGCTCAAATGCTGCGTCTTTAACAGCTTGTACAAGTCTGTCTCCATCAGGTCCTGTACGATATAGCTGTGTTGTGGCAGCGTTAAGGTTAAACAAAGCTTTCAGAAAAGCGGAAAGCGTTCTGACATAACCTAGTTGAAGTACACTCGCTTACAGTGGAGATTTCAGCATCAGATATTTTAAGAAACCCACATTACGTTTTATCTTCGAATCTTCTGAAGCCCTTTAGGGCTCTTGAAAGAGCTAGTCTGTTACCTCCTACCTCTATACTCAAATACTTCAAAAATCACATTTCCACATTATCCACACTCTCACTTTCATCCTACACTTCTTTAGATGCAGCCTGAAATTACCCATCTGATATTTTTAAATAACAGTTGCAGTCGGTTTCTTTCAAGTTTGGAGTTAACCAATATGCAAGACCAAATTCATTTTAAAACGGGAAAAAAATGACTCTGCAATTTTAAGAACTCAAATAACTTAACGGTCCAGTGTTATGATGAAACTCATACAGGTTTGTAACAACATGAGGGTGTGTAAATGATGACACAATTGTCATTTTTGCATGAACTATCCCATACATCAGCTTATTTAGCAGCATGAAGCGACTAAAGCAATACAGTACTTAGATCATGCAAAACTACTCATACTCTCCACACGCCCACCGACTATTGATTCCTGACCTAAAATTAACTCTTTACTATAGAAATTTGCACCATATCTGCCTACGCGACAGGAAACGAGAGCAATGTGTGTCTGAGCCAGGGTTTTAACATGAACATTTAAAACACAGAAAACCTTTTTCAGAAACGCTCAAACCCAATTTAGTGATCCATTTCCTACTGATTGAGTGAAATCTTATTATGAGGCCTGAAGGTCTATTGACACGAGAGGCTGATGACATCATTATCATTACATCATGCTAAAGATGCATTAGCTTGGCATGTACAGCGCGCTTGCTTTAAAAACATGAACGCTAATGCATCAAACCCACAGTGTGTGTGTATCTGGAAGCTTTTTTGGCTGGAATAAAAGGATACACATCTTTCATTTGGTCGATGGTGGGGGCGCGGATGATGTCGTTGATGCCGATGATGTTCTCATGTTTGAAGCGGAGCAGGATTTTAATCTCACGGAGCGTCCGTTGACAGTACGTCTGGTGTTCGAACGGGCTGATCTTCTTTATGGCCACTCGCACTTTATTGTCCCGATTGTACGCCGAGCTGGAGAGAAGCAAAAGGAGGAGATAAAATAACAGACTGTCAGTTCAAGCTTCTTTAGTCTGGTTACAAATAAAGTAAATGCAATTAAAGTACTTTGGCTCAGTTTCCATTTTGCCAAAGCCAAATTTTGTAGGGTTTGTCTCAAGTTTAAACATGCCAGGTGACAATTTGTACATTAGGTCGTAAACCAATGCTTGAGCTTTCAAAGTTAATAGGAGTACAGAGTGTTAAAGTGTTAAATAAAAACAAAAAAGTGTTAAAGGGATAGTTCACTCAAAAATAATTTAAGTACTCATCCTCATGTTGTTACAAACCTGTATAAATGTCTTTGTTCTGATGAACATGAAAAAAGATATTATAAAGATATAATGTTTGTAACCAAAACAATCAGAAACCCCATTGACTTCCATAGTATTCTTTTATCCTACTATGGATGTCAATAGGGTTTGGTTACAAACATTTCTCAAAATATCTTCCTTCGTGTTCATCAGAACAAAGAAATGTATACATGCTTGTAACAACACGAGGGGGAGTAAATAATGACAAAAAATTTATTTTGGGGTGAACTATTCCTTTAAAAACAGTGGTTTTACTAAAATACAAAACTGGACAAACAGAGGTGCCAAACCTTTAGCGGTTTCTTCATGTTTGGTCTTTGTGACTCTTTAGACATAAATGCAAAGACTTTTACAAATATAATATCAATGCCAAACCATAATTTGCATCAGGACGGCTGCAGGCTGCAGACACACCCCTTAAAATAATTAACCATGCTTTTAGTAACCATGGTTTGTTGGTGTATTGATTACCATTAAAAAAAACAACTTAGTTTTACTATACAGTAACCATAGTTTAACCATAAGGTTAATTTTAGTAGCAAAATAATTTTTATTTTGTACTCACTATGGTACTATAGTTAACTAGTGGTTTTTGGTTTCAACTGTGGTAAACCATGCATAATTTTCATAACGGACTGTTAAGCTGCGTGCACACCACCACCGACCACTAATGGCAAAGTGATGCGATCTTGTTCATATCAGTGGAAGCTTGGTGACTTTCGGCGACAAAAGCTACAGTGACTGTTGCCGACAGGAAGTGGAATTATCGAAAAGAAAAGTTCCACTTTATGCAAATGAGGAGAGACTTTCAGGAGCGACTGCCAATGGGAGTAAAGCAATGAAGTTCACGTCATTCGTCTTTCAGCAGTTACTGAAAGGAGGGCTACTTATTTGTTTAGAATCCTTACTAGGACAAACAGAATTAGGAACGCCTAGACTAGAGCTGTGTCCCAATTCGGAGGCTGTGACCTCCGAAGGCTGCATTCTAAGGGTGCGTTCACACCAGACGCGGAACAGGCGGCGAGCGCGACTGATTTACATGTTAAATCAATGCAAAGATGCGAATAGGCATCCTGTGGTGCGGAATGCGCGACACACTAAGTGCGAATTAAGCGTTGATGAGTGATCCGCCGCGCAAGTTGAAAAATCTGAACTAATTTTCGCGCCTGCGTTAACCAATCAGGAGCTTGCTCTAGCAGTGACGTGATTACAGGAAGTGAGTGGAGGCAGGAAAACAAAACAACAAATGGCGGACAATTATCATCATCACAGCTACACAGTACATCTTCGTACTTCTACAGGAATTAAAAGGATCTTGTTTGGAAGAAAGTGAGTGAGGACTGAGGAGGTTGAACAATCTGGTAAGTTCAATAAATTTGAGCCATATAAGCTCCTCCCATGATGCGAATGTACACGTGAATGTCTCAAATGACTAGAATTTCATGCGAGTAAACTCAAAATGTTCAAGCGTCCAACTACGTGTGAATAGTGCGTTTTTGCCACCTCTTCTGATTCTGGTGTGAACGCACAGTAAGACGAATTGCGTCACAGCAATGCGACAAAGTCAGTAAGGTTGTCCCAATTCGAAGGCTGCCTACAACGCGACCTCAGTATGCATCCTCCTTTCTGCGGACTGTAAAGGATCGAACGAATGGATCCTTCACAGCCTAGGCTATCCAGAGATCCATTGCGTGCCTTAATCTACATCAAAGTATCATATTTTCTAAAATAAAATATTTTTCTGGTTTCATATTCATTTAAACAAGTCAGAAACATCTCCGCTGTGTCCAGCTGGCAGGCGCAGTGGACACGTACAGCAGATGATGAAACGTATGGATCCTCCGAAGGCTAGACCTTCTCATTTCAGTTTTCTTTGCGGACTTCGGAGGCTGTAACGTACAAAGAGCGAATCCTTGCTTTTGTGGACACATACTTTGAAGGACCCAGCCTTCGAATTGGGACACAGCTAAAGTCACTTGTGGTGTGAAAACAAAAAGTATAGACTTTGTATAGACTCGCCTGATCTTTGCGACAGTCCCTGCCGACAGTGTGTTGCATGACGTGACTTCCTTAAAAGACTTATGAACCCGCGTCTCCAACATAAACACCAAAGCTCAACATGTCTGAAGCGTGTTTTCTAATCTAGGCCACGGCTCTGATGATGTGCTTCATCACCAAACACATTAGATTTGTTTTGATAGCAGTTTCACACCATTGGGTTCACGACTGCAAAACCGTTCTGCACTGGAACCGGACTGAACTCATGGCTACAGCTCCTGCATTGCGCACACACGCTTTAAGGGACAGAAGCGTGTATAGACAGTGAGAGAAAGAGGTAAAGATAGAGGGATACCGCAAGACAGCACAGAACAGAGAAAAAGAGAGAGGCATGGTTTCCACGGAGACGGACAGGCGAGACTTTGCGGTTAGAGTTATGCAACAGGCCGTTGCCATGGTAATGTGAAGGTGGGGAGGGGGTGGAGACAAGCAGAACATTCGTAGTGAATTTACACAAAGCTGTCACAATGCCAGATACCCTTGGTCTACAAGAAAAAAGGGAAGGGGAGAGGGAGAGAGCAAGCGAGCGAGATGATGGTGTACCATCAAGCAACCAAATAATAAGGATGTCTATAAATAAGTCGGATCTGCATGCAAACTGTGAATCTTAGAACGGTACCCAATGGATTCTGGAACTGAAGATGAACAAATGTAAAGATCACAACAGGGTTTCCGTTTAAAGGGATGTGCTCTTCACAAAATAAGTGTGTTTAGGTGTCTTACATGACCCCTTTATTTTAAAATAATGACTATGGCTCTTGGTTAGCACAATGGCAAAGTAATTCTTTAAATGATGTATGATTGGAGTTAACCCCACTAAACCTTTCAGGAACATGTCTTTTATGTTTTACTTAAAAAATTTACCAAAAAAATATTGCATGAAAAGAATGAAGCCTTGGTGCAACATCACAAATTGGCCCTGTCCCAAATGGCAAACTCTGGACTTGTGGACTTCCTCAGATTCCACACTTAGATGACATCATGTAGTTGCAGACCTTAGGAATCCTTGACGCAAGTCCACGAGGGCTCACCAGAGTCATATTTTGAGACAGACTCAAGCGTCACACCGGAAATAGGAAGAAAGAAGTGGTGTGATCTGTTATCTGATTGCTCTTTTGCAAGGACTTCTGGGTTGGTAAAGTGTGTGGGGCCTGCATCCATGCGGGCTTCGCTGAAGACCGCATCAAGGGTGCAAAGGGGGTGCTGATGAGCTCACTTCGAAGCATAAAAATGATGGATGGGACACCCTACGGACTCGTAGACTAAGCGAGCACGTGCAGTTTAAAGGTGCAGTGTGTAAATTTTAGAAGGATCTCTGGACAGAAATGCAAAATACAAAACTATATTATCAGGGGTGTATAAAGACCTTTTTATAATGAACCGTTATGTTTTTATTACCTCAAAATGAGACGTTTTTTATAGTGCTGGAACGATGCGTCGACGTAGTCGATTACGTCGATTACGTAATTACGTCGAGTTGCCGGAAATACGTCGATGCGTCGCACTGTTTACATTTTGAAATGAAGGCGGCTTCAGCTCCGACCGGGTGATACAAGTGTTATACCAAACAGACAGAACGCGATCAAAAGTGTGGGAATACTTTAAGCAGAGACCAAATAAAACACATACTGTGTAAAACTGAAATGGCATACCACAGCAGCGCAACACCTGTGTATGATCATCTTAAAAGAAGAAAACCTGGGGCTCTCCGACCTCAAAATGACGAGACGTCAGCGTAAGAATTTGAACTATTACAGTAAGTTTTTATACTTACTCTATAAACAATAGAATCAATACATATTGTGCTTAATACAGCTGCGTTTACATCTTCGTTTAATACGAGCTGCGAGACGCCTGACAGACGTGACATTGCATCGCTTCTGGGCAGTATGTTGAAACAGTAAATAAAGAGCAGGACATGTTTTTATATTAAGAAGTTATGAAATAATAAGTTACTGTCACATTGAGAACTGATAGGCATGTGCCCGCGTGCACTGAAAGCCAGCTGGCAGTGCGGAGTTCCCAATGAACGTCTTTTTTGCGAATATGTGCGCAGATATTACAGAAGCTCGTCTTGTAAGGTATTCCTGACATCCGTTTATTTAAAATTAACAGCGGCGTAAACGCTGTTTATAAAATATTAGAAGATCATACTAACTGAACTTGTTTTTTACCCGGAACTTAAGAAAAGTTAAATGTTAAAGTTAAATGAGAATGCAGTACTACTAATAGTAATAATATTAACAGTAATAATATAACCATTACATTTTATATAAGGGTTCATGAATCACAATGAACTTATTTTTACTTCAGTCTGAACTAATGCTGAGTTAATGCATGTACCAATCATAAACTAATGTTTAAAATATTAATATATGCCTATTTTATTGTTTAAGGTAACTAATGCCTCTTTTAAAGTGGCACTGCCACTTTATTTTTCATGTTGAAAATTTTGGTTTGTGTGTTTGTTTAATTAAGAAAATGCTTAAATAAAATGTTGGCGTTAATGGCAGATGTTACATTTATTATTTGTTGGGGAATTATATGTATAAAAAAATCATTAGACTATTCGATTAATCGAAAAAATAATCGATAGATTAATCGGTTGAAAAAATAGTCGATAGTTGCAGCTCTAGTTTTTTATCTACATACATAGTGGTCCCTTTACGTGGAAGTCGCCATTTGTGCCACCATGTTTCTACAGAAGCCCTTAAAGACACACTATGCAGTTATTTTACCTTAATATAACAGCTTCAAAGTCATTTCGATGGTAAACGAAGTCATAGTATGGCGAATCATCCCCCTGTTGAAGCTCGGGAAGGACGCCGCTACCAAAACCAGCAATGCAAGCTTGAGAGAACCGCCCCTGACAAATCTCGCGAGAATCACGACTTGCTTTACGGCAACGACGTCACACACGTTAGGCTTGTTCGACTTCGTGCAGCGCTGCAAGAACCGGCAGTCGGATGACGTAAAAGTACCGCGAGAATGATCCGAGACGGCACTTTGACGTCATCCGGCTGTTGGTTCCTGCAGCGCTGCACGAAGTCAAACAAGCCTGTAACAACAAGCCTGTAACAACAACTGCACGCGCGCATTTGAGACGTGATGCTCGATGAGGGAAACAGCTAAGAAAATCCGTTCGGAAGAGAGTAGAAAGCGAAAAAGAGAATCTGACCGAGTTAGGAACCGGACAAGAGTCCCACGCGGTCAGGTTTTTACTCGTTGGCGTGAGCTAATAGACAGCCCTGGATGCAAAAGGGATGCTGATCTGGCGATCTTGTTGATGGACAAGTAAGTAAATCTTTTATTTGTAAATTTGTTTGCGGTCTATGTTGTATGTGGTTGCGCTTGCTTGTAGTGTGTATTTTTTTACTAAGCTGTTCATTCATCCAGTGTTGATGTTAGACCAGTAAAATAACTTCAACAAGGGTCTAGCTAGCTTACGATCATAAGAGCATTTAGCAGACTTGCTAACAAACACTCGTTTCTCTTACATGTTTTTTTTGGCCATCTAAACTCAAGTGTTGTGTTGTGATGTGTACGTAGTCATTTGTCTAATTTCGATTGCTTATGGCCAACGAATAACGGCCAATGTTATGAAATAATGCAACGTATACAATTAACTTTGTCAATACATTTTGTAATGTTTACATTACAATTAAAAAACAAATGAAATTATACAGTAGACATAACGTTAGACTATAGACTGTTTACTTGTGATTAAGCTGCAATCTTGTAAAAACGTAATAAGCCAGCAAACGCGGTAGGCTACTTTTATTATTATATGCCTACTCTACACTTGGCATAAACTTCATATTATCCTATTACCATCATCTGTAGTTTAGTAGACATGCAGTAGCCTAATATTTGTATGAAACTGTGAAACATTCCCTGGTCATTATCTTCGAAGTCCATCTCACGCCCAACACTATCCTAACAGGTACGTACAGAGTGGGCGTGCGAAATTACGACAGTTGCAAGTTTTCCCCAGTGACTCTAGGGGTCGCTGTTTGACAAAAACATCAAACTGCATGGAATGCCTTTAACAGACAAACTTTTTTTACTAAGTTGTCTCAGACCATGACATGTTTTTCGGATGACTGCTACCGTAGTTTCTCTGCACGTTTCAAAAGCGAGGGGTGAGCAGTGGACTGAGCAGTTGGTTGCAATTAGCAACCTCACCACTAGTTGCTGTTAAAATTTACACACTGCACCTTTAAGGTCACAAGACCGAAAGTCCACATATGAAGTGCGCCATTTGGGGCCACTGTCAGTATACATCAGGGAACAACTGGTGGTAATTGCAGGGGATTCGTGAGTTACAAATTAAATAATAAAATGTTAAAAATCTTAATACTTACAAAATATATATTTTATTTATTTATCATGTGACCATTCCACAACAGTACATTGTATCATAAAACTGAGAACAGATACATTCTATGTAGCAATAAAAATAAAAATTTAAGAATAACTAAAAGTTTAATAAAAAAATAAAACTTTTAGCGATTAGTTGTTATGCAGCCCTAAATTAAAAAAATCTCAAAGAAGGATCCAGAACTTTTTCCAATTGTCATTGTGCAAGCACAATGAATTTGCATAAAGCACAATGAAACTGGATATTGCACAACCAACCTGTATCACAATCATTAAAGAAAACACAATGGGAGTACCTGCCAACTAAATTTCACAATAAAATAAAACTTAAAGAGCACCAATGGTCCGATTCACGATTTTACATTTCCTTTGGTGTATAAGTATGTATTAGTACATGTTAACGATACGCAAAAGGTACAAACCCCAAAGTTAACGATGACGCGAGTTATTGTCTCCAACATTAATCTCTTTTCTTGGACTACAACCAACACACGGATTGTAGGCAACAGTTTACTTCCTGTGATTGGTTATGTAGACGAGCGACATTATCATAATTCCTCCCACTTGGACTCACAGCCTGTAAGTTAGCGCAAATCTTTCAAACATGGTAAGTAGCGTCACATTTCCTTTAAGTATTAAAGGTATTTAGACCAATCACAATGTAAAGATAAGCTGGCCAATCAGGGTAGTGAAATCTGGAGCTACAAAAATGTACAGTATTTGGAAAATAATGTTTTTTAACCATAAATTTGTTATTTATTTTTCAGTGACATGTGTCCAGAAACATTTTTATGTATTATGTGTGTGCTTTACGTGAGCATTTATCAATATCACCCTGTGCAAGGTTCCTCCAAGTCTAAACAAACCTAAAAAATTCAACTTTTTGAGGGCGGAAGCATCTTAGACTTCTCTAAATGAGGTTGAGACACCACAAGTGGGGCTAATCCTTTTCTTTCTGTTCTGAATCCAGAAAGCCTCCACATTTACAGCTGTGTCAGTAAGAAGCTTTTCACATTCAACAAACCAGAAAATCATCAGGACGTTAACTAGACTGAACGCCTTCACCATACTTTGGAGACTGAAGGAGGAGATCAAAATGTTCTTACAGATAGATCATTAATTTCACAAACAAGATTTTGTGTGCTGCGGTGCTGTGGGTGGATCTTAAGTGTTTTTTATAATGTTGTTAAGCTGTTGCTAGGGTGTTTGACATGGCTCATTACTAAAGAATTTACAAAAGAACTTAACTATATAAAATAAAAGTGCTACAAAGGTTCAGTGATGCCATACGAGAACCATTTTTGGTTCTTCAAAGAACCATTCAGGTGATGGCTCCTAAATGAAGTTGAAAGTTTGTTCAATCCTTAAAGACCCACTTAAGTGTCTTAAAATGCACAGCTTTGTTTGATGGCATGCACTGACATAATTTCCACAAAACAGGAAATATGGTAAGGGCATAATGGGCTGCTCCTCCCCTTTATATATTTACTTATCATGAATGATGTCATAAAAATTATTGATCTGAATTGAGAGACGTGTCAGACTGAAAGTTTTAAATGGTTTTATCGTATTATGTTTTGGAGCACATATTTAAGGCATATTCATACTAAAATATAGGTTAAAGGTTAAAGTCCCCATGAAATCAAAATTGAATTTTTTATTTATATATATATATATATTTATATTTATATTTATATTTATATTTATATTTATATTTATTTATGTATTTTTATTTATATTTATTTATATTTATATTTATATTTATATTTATATTTATATTTATATTTATATTTATTTATTTATTTATTTATTTATATTTATTTATTTATATTTATTGTTATATATATATAAATTGAATATATATTCAATTTTGATTTCATATATAATATATATAAAAAATTTAATTTTGATTTCTTGGGGACTTTAACCTATGACCAGTAGTAATAGTGATGCTTGCCAAATTTCTTTCCTTAACCATCAAGCCTGTCAATCCCAATTCCCAACAAGCATTTCTAGTACTTATATTTCAAGACTAAAGCAGTGTTATTTTTCACCCACTTTCAGCTCTTTTCTGGCATGCCTTGACAAAGTCCACAACAATTAAAAGCAAAAAAATAAAACAGGCAGTCTGATTTTCTTTTTCTGCTCTCTCTGACACTCCTCTCAGTGCGGCTGGTTCGCGTGACGATGGATTGACATCCTTGGCAGAAGCGTTGCCATGGAGACTAGCACTGTGGCAGAATTTGGCATGGAGGCAAAACCCAGACAGTAGCCACAAGTGTGTTTGCGCAGGCATGTGAGAGCTTGTGTATATTTATTGACTGATTTACGTGTATGTGCACATGCATATGGAGGCGTACAAAAGAACATACAGTTATATGTACCTTTATGGGTATACAACACATTTAAATGATGTACCTTATGGGGTACAATATTATACCCTAAGGAGCAATTGTGTACCATAAGGAACAATTTTGTACCAGTTACATTTTAGGGGAACAAAACAGTTAACTGTCCCTTTAAAAGGTACACAATAGATACTTAAAGCAACACTATGTAGTTTTGTTACCTTTAAATAATGTCTCTAAAATTATTTCAGTGATAGAACAACTTTTAACTGGACAAATTGTACTGTTGCTGCAACCTGAGCAGCCTCCTAGCTGCTACAAGCACACTCTGAAAGTCGAGGTGGAGGGTAGGAAACACAGCCCCGCCCCTCCCCCTGCCTGCAGAAGTGTGTCTGATACCAGGCACTGTTGCGCTTTTCAACCACATGGGGGAGCTGTAAGTCATTTTTACATGGAAACTACATAGTGTTGCTTTAAGGAACAGTTATGTACCTCAAAAGGTACAACATTGTATTATGCTTATATACCTGTAAAGGTAAAAAAATGGACCTTGGGGTACCACCCCAGCAACAAAAAAGGTATAGTTGTGTACTTTTTTCTGACAATGTATAACAAACTGTAAAATATAACTTTAATACTGTAATTTAACTGAATCAGTATTAAAAGTTGAATACATTACAATAAGGTTGTATTTGTTAACAGTAGTTAATGCATTAGCCAAATGAACTAACAATGAACAATACTTCTACAGCATTTATTAATCTTACAATGTACAAAATGTATAAATTATAATGTATACATTTCTTGACTAGTGAGGAGTAAATTGTAGCTTGAAATAACTTACGCTAATTCAATTTTATCTAGTAATTGCACTAGCCGGGTGATGCACCAGCGCAACTTCATGTATAATGTATGCAAAACTACCGCTCCAGTGTTCAAAAGTGTGGAGAAAGAGGGCCGTTCCGATGTTGTTGTATGTGGAAAAATACTAATTAATGTCTTTGTCTAATTTTTTTGTTTAAATGGTCCGCAAATGTGCTTTTCACATTTGACACGTAACCTTTCGACTAGGGTTGCCGCGGTGACAGAATTTTCCCACCGGTTAATCAGCGCGTCACAAACCCGGTGATCCGGTATCACCGGGTGGGAGGGGCTTATAAATGTGCATGCAGACGTGCACATTTTACTTTCACTTTTGAATTACGCAACTGTTTAAATGCAGTACTTGCGTAAGCTGCGTTAAATCACGTATTAATTTGCGTGCAATGCGAGTGCAACAGCTGGTTTAATTAAGTGCTCGAGTCAGTGTGTGCAGGTAATTCTCACAGAACCCGCCAGTCCCAAGCAGAGCAATCGGCTACTTCTCCATAAAGCGCTGCTTGAATGATGGGTTTATTATTTTCTTGATGAAAAACACAACAACAAAACGATCTCATCATATATGTATATTATAACAAAAACGAGTAAGCACGCGACTGTCTGGTCAGTCAGCTCGTCTCGCAGACTCTGATAAGAATAAATTAAATCTGACACCTGCTGCTCTGTGACGTGACGCGCGTTCAGCTCCGCTGAATTCAGGCAGCAGACACATTCAGTTGTAAGTGTTTGCTTTGTAACGAAACTAAATGATTTAAATTAGGGCTGGGACAACGCGTCGACATAATCGACGACGTTGACACAAAAAAGACGTTGACGCAAAATATGCACGTCGATTCGTCAGACCCAAAAAGACGGTGCCGTAGAGTAGTAGCAACGCGAGTGGCTCCAGTCCACACCGGCTTCACAGCAAGTGTGAGCAGTGCGTAAGCGGCGCATGTTTTTTTAGCGCCCATGTTAACAAGCATGCACCCTGCCGCATGAGCAGCGCGAGCTCGCGGCTCTGTAGCAACAGTGCTGCAATCGTTTCTGCGTGGGTTCTGCTGCGCTGCTCAAGCTCATTTAAAGTGAAAGTGCTTTGTTTATGGTTTAAATGCTCGTGGATTGACGCGAAAGAGTGTCATTTTACCATAAAATCATGAATGTGATGCCAAGTGTGTTTTAAACAGAGCAATTTAACAAAAAGCAATGAAATATGTAAAAACACACTGTTGCCAGAAGACTGCGTTTTCATTCACTCTCTGTACAGCAGTAAATGAGTCCTCATCTATCTTGATAAACTTAAGAGAAAGAGATTTAATAATGTATGTGCTTCTTAAGTTTAATTGTGTTTATATCTGTCATTACATGGACGAACAGCACGAAAACAATGTGGATTAAACAAATCAAGTTATAAAAATTACACTGTGTGACCATTAAAAGGCACATTGAAGAGGTTTTGCTCATAAATGCATGCAAAATAAAGTCATTTGAACTTGAGATTTTTATACTGTTACTAAACAGCACAGAATGAGCTGCAAACAGCACAGAATGAGCTGCAAACGCTTTATGAAATGCTACCTCTGACTAAGAATGCATTATTTTGCACTTGTATAGTCTTTTTTTATTTTGAAATTTCAAGAGCAATCAACATATATTGAAATGTTTACATTCAGATATGTAAATCAACATGTATAAATTGCTATTAGTTAATTAATGGGGAGATAATCGATAATCGAATCGAAGTCAAATCGGACTGATAAAATGAATCGTTAGATTAATCGATGCATCGAAAAAAGAATCGCTAGATTAATCGTTTAAAAAATAATCGTTTATCCCAGCCCTAATTTAAATACACGAAAATATCAAAACGACGAAAGACGTAGGCTGAAGCACCGGTAATCACTGTTTCACCAACTATCGCGGCAAGCCTACTTTCGACATGTTTACGTAATATGTAAGGTCGCTGTGGCGCCTCACGTGGCTATTGCAAGACAAGAAGTTGTGGTCTAAAAGCCTTGTTTGGGATCATTTAAGTGCTTTGAAGCTGCAATGTTAAGATGCATTTAAATTGTCAACTGTTGAGGTCCAATAAAGTCTATTAAATTGAGAAAAATCCTGAAATGTTTTCCTGAAAAAACTACTCGACTGAATAAAGAAAGACATCAACATTTTGGATGATATGGGGGTGAGTAAATTATTGGGATTTATTTTCTAAGAAAGTGGAATATATCTTTAATTGTAAATTAAAAATTGTGAAGTATGATTAAACGTATTTTTTTTTTAATTTTATATGTTAACAAATACAACCTTAAAGGGATAGTTCGGCCAAAAATGATATTAAACCCATGATTTACTCACCCCCAAGCTGTCCGAGCTGCATATATCCATCGTTTTTCAGACAAACACATTTTTGGATATTTTATAAAATGTTTTAGATCTTTCAGTTGATTAAATGTAATGTTACGGGGTCCACCCATAGTCCACGACCTTCAAGTCCAAAAAAAGTGCGTCCATCCTTCACAAATTAAATCCAAAAGGCTGCAGGATGATAAACAAAGGTCTTCTGAGGGTAATCTGCGTGGTGTTATTGTAGAAATATCCATATTTAAAACTTTATTAACGAAAATAAACGCCTTCCGGTAGTGCCGCCATCTTAGTCGCGTCCGCATTCAGGATGAGCGCTTACGCAGCCTACGGAGGCTACTCTGCTGCTGCTCTGTGCCCCTGCCCTCCAAATTTGTCATACGTCACTAAGAAAAGTGTGTACACTACGCTGATACTCTCTCCTGAATGCGGACGCGACTAAGATGGCGGCGCTACCGGAAGGTATTTATTTTCGTTAATAAAGTTTTAAATATGGATATTTCTACAACAACACCGCGCGGATTACCCTCAGAAGACCTTTGTTTATCATCCTGGAGCCGTTTGGATTTAATTTGTGAAGGATGGATGCACTTTTTTTTGGACTTGAAGGTCGTGGACTATGGCTGGACCCCGTAACATTACATTTAATCAACTGAAAGATCTAAAACATTTTCTAAAATATCCGAAAATGTGTTTGTCTGAAAAACGATGGACATATGCAACTCGGACAGCTTGGGGGTGAGTAAATCATGGGTTTAATATCATTTTTGGCCGAACTATCCCTTTAATGTAAAATGCTACCATACTGCAAATTTGGATTTTACCACTGTTTGAAGTGTCCTATGCTGTAGTAAGCTCTACCAATTCTAAACTCTCCAAATACATGTCAAACTAACAATTAGCACACTCAAATATTTCATGAAGTCTTTGAATTTATTTAAAAATAAGATTTTCTCTGTGCTTTTTTTAAAACAAGCAAGGTTTTAAAGTTGGCAAATTATACCTCAAGTGCTTAAAAAAATCAATTTTTGATAGTTACAATTCTATACACTGTCATATAAAATGCTACCACCTCAGTGACAGCCTGCACCATTTTTGACCATTTTTGATGACAATGTACAAAAAAATTTGATTTGCAAAAAAATCAAACCGATAACTCTTCAGCTATGTGCAAACAACAGCACCACAGACAATTCATCACACACTGAATCTATTTACTAAACCCAAACTCAAGAGAACAAACGGTCATCATTACAGTGATTATTAATGTAATCTGAGCGATAATGAAGAGGTGCTGTTCAAAATGAGGCAACACAAGACAAGTGAGTCAAACAGCTAAAGCAAACAGCCATAGAGAGAGAGATAAGCTTCAACAAAACCTTAGTGACACATTTAATGATCTTAGCTTTAAAAAAAACTCAAACAATGTCAGAAAATTAGTATAATTATCTAATAAGCAGAAGAGTGTTGAAAAGAATAGCACAATGTATCTGGAACATATCTAACACTTATGTCTTTACATTAAATTACACAGTTTCATTTCCCTGGCAAACATTGATAATAAAATATATCAAGTATGAATCAATTTGTCAGAATGTTGCACTACTTGTAGGTGTAATAAATTGACATAGACTTTTATTACAGCCATTTGCACAAATTTATGATTTGTAAAGAAGACAAAGGGCAATAACTGCCTATTGAAAATATTATGCAACTGTTGAACCATCAAGAATTCACTTTATCATAAAGCAACAACAGACATGAACTGAGAGCTGAGGGTTAACATCTGAATCTTACAAACTGAATGTATTACTAGTCTAGACACAACAAATCAATGTGGATATGAATAAGATAAATGGTATACATTTACATTAAACATTTACACACAGCGTAGATGCTTTCATCCAAAGCGACTTACAGTGCATTCAAGCTATACATTTTTTCAGTATGTGTGGTCCCGAGGAATTGAATAGGGGTGTAAAAAGATGTGTATCGGGATATTTTGTTTGCCGATACTGTATCGATTCTCAAAAATGGAATAAAGTTTTTTCCAAGATTCGTGGCAGTTGTTTCGCTTTGAATTTACATCTGACCGCTAGTTAGCAGTCTTATCTACAGGGGCGCGTCACTAATGTTAGCGTGTAATACACCTGGGCAAAAAACACGCAAGCAATTATCTGATTCTCATGCGTGTCTCATTAAGCCGGTTCGGTGATTAGTAGTAAATTGCCATCACCTGCATTCAGATGGAGCGGCATTTATAACACAGAGCCAAATTTCACAGAGAAGATCGCAAAGCTTTCATAATCGTGGAAAATCGCCTCCAATATTGTATGCAATTTTGCCCATCTTCTGGGTTAAATACGGCTTTGTGTAGTAAATGCCGCTCCATCAGTGGATAAAACTACTGGTTCAGCTCCCGCTTCGATGTACAAAAGAGAAGTGTGGCGTCATTTTAGCTTTTGTTACCGACAAGTCACAAAAGAGATTGACAAAACTTGTGCGGTGTTAAAGGTGACATAGAATGATTGAAAGGGGTATTTATCCTTGTTCTGTGATGTGACATGTAGACAACAAAATTTTGGTTGGGTCTGTAATGCCTTAGAAGCTTCCTAAAAACCTCTCTCAGAAAGCTATATTAGGGTGGGGGATTTCAAAAGAGTGGTTCTGCACCTATTTGGCATCCCTTGGGCTTAACTGGCAACCTCATTATGAAATGCAAGCACTTGACGCTGATTAGCTGCCACTCAAAAGAATGTAAACTTACAGTAAACTTTCGCCTTGAACTTCGTGAACACTGCTGAAATTTACTTCCGTTGGAGGTGAGAGGCCGGATGTATGCAAATTATTTTGAAGTGGAGGGCATGGGTGACATACAAGGAAACTTGCAAATTAATGAAATATCTTGAAATAAAACAACAGAGAACAAAACACGACAACAAAGGGAGTCTTTAGATGTAATGTACGTTATTTACAGCAATAATCTGATCTGATTAATTAGTACTGCACTACATGGTTAATACAACATGGTTCAAACAACGGATGTGTGACAAAGTTATGTTTTCAGGAAAAACAAGCTAGTTAGTTTTTCCAACTATGCATCATACTAGCAGCGAGTTTTGTCGTTGTTTGGAAAACGCATCAGGGGCGGATGAACTGGTGGAATAAATGAAGAGTATCGTTGCAAAACGAGATAACTCCGTTTTTAACATTTTTGTCAAAATTTTTTTATTATTATGTTATCATGTTATTATTTTGTTTTATGGTGCTACTTAGCTGTATTTTTTTAAGTTATGAAGGTTTAAATCAAAACAAACCAACTGCAGTTGAATTTATATTAATTGAAATGCACAACCAAAAAACGAGATTTCTGAAAAAAAAAAGTTTTGCAACGAAACTCTTCAAATATATAAATGTGTCATTTGTGGATACGGGGCAGGAATCAAAACAGGTACGGTGGTCCGGGCGTTGGGATCTTTATGTAAAACGGATAACGTTTCTGGGCGGGTACGGCATTAAATTAACAAAGCTGTTGATTAACGGTCGGGAGCTGTGCTTGCACATCTGGCAACAAAAGGACCGGCTCGGAATCAGAATGCCATGCATAAAATCTGACAATTCCGGTCGATCGGTGCATCTCTAATTAGAGGATATTGTTTTATAATTAAGATGTTTTTTATCGAAAGAGCACATTTCATGCCATTAGCTTTCTAATTTCGAATAAAATTAGCAAAAAAACAACAACACTTATGAGCAAAACTGTTTCACACAACTAGTTGTTTGTCTGATATTACATCTAGACATCAAGCCAAAGCAATTAAGAAGCATTTGCTTGTACTTTAAGGCCATAGTGCCCATGAGGCATTCAACACCTAACTGAATCAGAGATGGGGTCATGCTCTCTAATGTGAAGACTAATAGAGGAAAGAAACTGGGAATCAAACCTGCAACATTCCTCCTCTCGATACAGAGAGCCGTTGAGCCACTTCTGCAATAATATGACACCGCTGTGTCGCAAGACTGCTGGAAATTAAAACCCAACAACACATCTCTGCAGAGTCAACATGACTTTTTCTTTCTCATATGAAACAATGCAAATTCTCGACGTTAAATTAGTAGAGATTTCTAGATTCATCTTCTTGGTACAACGCCAAAGTTCGCCAGAGTTCACAGGGGCGCGGAATGCTCACACATGCTCACATCAAATTTAATGCAAAAATCTGTTCCTCTAATAATTTTATCTAAACATATTATGAAGGTAATTTAGCGCCTAAAAGATTTGCATGCGCAGGATAAATCTGTAAAAACGTACTTGACATTGCAAGCGTAAAATAAATTTTTGTAAAGGTGTAAATCAAGTTGCAAGCGTAAGAAAACAAGTTTTGCAACACTCTACTGTTAATCGTAAGTGTAATTCATGTCTTGTAAAACTGAAACTTCATATTTTTACGCAAATAAGTATGAACTGTATGCATCTGACCTCAGTTTTTCCGCGCTTACACTTTTGGCGCGGTTTTTGCCCTGAAATACTGCCAAAAGCATTGCAAGCATTGCAAAAGAGAAAACAATGAGTCATCAGGAGCCTCATTTCATAGCCCTGCCTTCCCACCCGCGCTTGCAAACTCAAATCAGTGAAAGAATCGTGACAAAACTTCAAGCGCAGAGGGACAAGTAGATGTCGGGTTATTTCAGGAAATAGTTTTTTACAACTGGTTTATTTTACAACTGGTTTATTTTACACACAGAGAGACAGTTTCTACGCGACTAATTCATATTTGCCGTTCATGAAACTGTGCTTTTGTTTGCAGACTTTCAATGCTTTTGGCAGTATTTCAGCGCAAAAACTGCGCCAAAAGTGTAAGCGCGGAAAAACTGAGGTCAGATGCATACAGTTCATACTTATTTGCGTAAATAGTTTCAGTTTTACAAGACATGCATTACACTTACGATTAACAGTAGAATGTTGCAAAACATCTTACGCTTGCAACTTGATTTACACCTTTACAAAACTGTTTTTGCACATGCAAATTTATTTTACCCTTGCAATGTCACGTACACTCTCACAAATATGATCCTGCGCATGCAAATCTTTTAGGTGCTAAATTACCTTCATAACATATTTTTTGAAATCATTATTGAACATTAAAATCAATCACGTGGCTATAGCTCATGTCATTTTCGTTGTTTATATACTTTATGGATTTAAAATTACATTAATTTCATAGGATAATGCAGATGTTGTGCAAAATGCATTAATGACACAATTAAACAAGTCATTAAACAAAAAGTAAATAAAACATGCCGTCTCAGATGTAAATATGATGCCAATATGTCATTATTCCGATTGAATAGTATTTGATATAAAAGTTAGTAAACACTTTTATTTTGGAGGTTTTTGCATGAAGGCAGGGGCGCTCAGATTGTTAGAAATGTAGGTGTCATGGAAAAACCTGAAAGCTCTATAATATTTTGTTTGTTGTCAGTGTATGCACAAATGTCTGTGAGCTGTGCACGCTGTGCACACTGTGCCCCCTTGAAAAAAATTGGTGCATGACGCCCCCTGATTATAGCATATCCAAAATGGCCCTATTTGAGTAAGTGTTACACTAAACAAAAGATTCAAGTAACATAACATTCAGAATAAGCACGTTAAAAAGTTAATGCCAAATTAAATTAATCATCTGAATGTAAGAGAATGTTGTTCCAAAGAATTGGTTGTATATGAAGAATGTGTTTTAATGCAGTAGAATGAACTTTTAGTATTAAAGGATTAGTCAATTTTCTTAAAAGAAAAATCCAGATAATTTACTCACCACCATGTCATCCAAAATGTTGATGTCTTTCTTTGGTCAGTCGAGAAGAAATTATGTTTTTTGAGGAAAACATTGCAGGATTTTTCTCATTTTAATGGACTTTAATAGAGCCCAACATTTAATACTTAACTCAACACTTAACAGTTTTTTTCAACGGAGTTTCAAAGGACTCTAAACGATCCCAAACGAGGCATAAGGGTCTTATCTAGCAAAACGATTGTCATTTTTGACAATAAAAATAACAAATATACACTTTTAAAGCACAACTTCTTTTTCCTCAAAAAAACATAATTTCTTCTCAACTGAACAAAGAAAGACATCAACATTTTGGATGATATGGTGGTGAGTAAATTATCTGGATTTTTCTTTTAAGAAAATGGAATATTCCTTTAAAAGTGTAAATTTCACAAATGAAAGTACATTTCAAATGGATGTTGTTAAAATATTAATCTCATAGATTTTTTATGTAAATGGTGGTTTACATTACAACGGTGGTATAAATGGTTTTAATTTACAGGATGCAGCAGAACATTGTTCTGAAATTGACAATGTTGTTGTGTAATGTTTCAATGCAATCAAATTAAATGGCTATACACAATTCTAATTGCCAGTCATTAAAAAAATAATAATTACTTAAATTGCATTCATAGCTTGTAACAGTGAAAATCATTGTTATTGAAAAGAAAACAGCGGATGGCGGGTGAGAACTGGAATAGGGGTACATAAGGCTGGTTTCAAATATTATAGGAGTCCAATACTCCAAAAAGGTTGAGAAACACTGCGCTAGCCTAGCATATAGCATTAACTAGCATAAATCGCTAACTCAGCCGTCACAACTTTGTTTTTAGCATTGTAACAACATTGTAATTAATGTAATGAGTTGACTAACGTCACAGTCGGTGAGTTATGTTGAGATTGGCCTGTTTACCAGCGGTCTTTTGCATGCACAAAAGGAGGAAACAATTGTGTCTGAGGCTCACGATATGTCCGTACCATGTACAGAACTCTTATTATTTGTCTATGCCGAAGTTAATACTGTTTTACATTTTATGGCACCTTTAAACATAAACTGAACGTTCTTTTCCCGTCTGGCAGTCCCAATCCCCGTTCACTTTAATTATACAGAAACGAGCAACTAGGATGTCCTACAAAAACAATCTGTTTCACATATCAAAGACATGAATACAGGTTTGGAAGAACAGGAGTGATTAGAGTTGTTATTAATAGGTGAACTATGCCTACATTCATTTATACATAAAACACTGAAAGCACAATGTAGATCTCAGTATCACAGCCTAATTACACTTGCTGTCTAAATCCCAGAGGACGTCACCTCCAGTAATTACACCCTGTTGTACAATGGACACAATTGCTGTTGTACATAAAGAGTTACTGGAATTAACGCTTCACTGAGACAGAACAACAAAACGGACTACGGGCTAACGCTTCGATTTCTCTAGTCTTAAATCCACTTAGCAACCCCTCCCCTGTGCCCTACCTCTCTCATTCACTCGCTTTCGGATTTTAAACCGAAACCCAGGCTGTTCCCTACTTAACACAGCTAAATTCAACATTCTTCACTTGTTACATCACAGGGCACCCTTTTGAGCGCTGTACCGGTGAACGCTTTTGGAAAAAAGTGACCCGTGGTTACTGGAAAAGTTTGGAGGTTAGAGATGCATGTGGAGTAGATATAACCAATCCTAGGGGCTGTTTACACTTGGTATTAAGATGTGTTTTCATTGATCGGATCACAAGTGGACGAGACACACATTACGTTTACACCTGGTATTTAAATCCGTCTCTTTTGTCCACTTTCGACCGCTTCTGTTCTGAATACTATGAGGGGACGGTCCATGAGACGGTGGGCGAGTCTCTCTGCTGTCATTCAAACGCGAGCGGGAGTAATTATGAGTTTATATGGACGCAAACTAATATTATGTCGGAGTCCGCTGCTTGTTTAGCTAGTAAACATGCTGCACAGAGTTTTGTACATGTGTATGTAAGAGCTTTCTTTGAATTTTCAGCGTTCAGTTTTATCAATGAAAGGCTAAAAATAGAGCTGTTCACCGTATGTTCACGCCAGAAGTCAAAAGAAGACGTAAAACTTGTGTTTAATACCTCAGATAAATGGGCGGAGAGAAGGCGGTCTGAAGCAGTATGGCTGTTCGAACACATTCAACCACATTTGCGTTCCGCAACTCCAAAGCGATCCGATCGAAAGTGGTTTCGACTACCTCTGGATGTGGTTGCAAGTGGTCGAAAGTGGACGAGCTCAAAACCTTTTGAACACCGTTTACACCTGGCATTAACGTCGTCCACTTGTGATCCGATCGACGAAAACGCATGTTAATGCCAAGTGTAAACAGCCTCCTAGATCAGTGTTTTGATAGCATATTTGACGTCAGTTTTTGGTTTCAGCTTTTACGTTAAAGGTTTGGCAAGGCTAGATGACCAAAGTAATAAATAGAGCATTGTATTCGAGGAAATTAAACTATTTTACATGACACGTGTTACTTTATATAACAACCACCAACGGTTGCGGCATATCTCGATTTGCATGATGTGCAACAGGGTAACAGTCAGTCAAAATTGGTTTCACTATAGTGAAAGAGGTGCGATGCAGAATGCAAAATCTATTAGAAAGTCCAACATGTCCAATTGGCAGTGCAAACTTTTAGTCGAGAGGAAATTGTATAGACAACACATTTCGACCTCATCTGCAGTGCATTTGTATAAATTGAATTTTATGCTGTTTTTTTTCTTCATTTATTTTCTCCTTTGCTTTTTATGTCTGCTTTTAATTTGACTTTATTCTAAATCTCGTTGTGTATGGGACAAATAACAGTTCAATTTGAAATATCCATATTTAAAACTTTATAAACTAAAATAACTACCTTCCGGTAGAGCCGCCATCTTAGTCGCGTCCGCATTCAGGATGAGAGCTTACGCAGCCTACGGAGGCTACTCTGCTGCTGCTCTGTCCCCCCGCCCTCCAAATTTGTCATACGTCACTAAGAAAAGTGCGTACACTACGCTAATACTCTCTCCTGAATACAGAGGAGTCTAAGATGGCGGCTCTACCGGAAGGTAGTTATTTACGTTAATAAAGTTTTAAACATGGATATTTCTACAACAACACCGTGCGGATTACCCTCAGAAGACCTTTGTTTATCATCCTGGAGCCGTTTGGATTTAATTTGTGAAGGATGGACGCACTTTTTTTGGTCGTGGACTATGGGTGGACCCCGTAACATTACATTTAATCAACTGAAAGATCTAAAACATTTTCTAAAATATCCGAAAATGTGTTTGTCTGAAAAACGATGGACATATGCAACTCGGACAGCTTGGGGGTGAGTAAATCATGGGTTTAATATCATTTTTGGCCGAACTATCCCTTTAAATGACTTTTGATGTATATTTTGAAATTCCTAGAAAGTAAAATTTCGATCAAACTTTCTAAACATATTGTACAATAAAAAAAAACTTTTTTTTTACTTTAAGCTGAAAGTCACATGCATGCTGCTGGTCCTACTCATTTTTCCTCCAATAAGATAAGGTAATGTGCTCTTTTGATTGGTAAAGTATTAAACCACATCCTTCCTTCAGCTCAAATTCCTTTCACTTAAAGCGAAAATCAACAAAGCTCTCGTCTGTTTAAACTAGCGCTGCATAAAGGCTTAAGTACTGTTACAGCATGTTCAGCACGACGTGTTACAGGCCTAAACCTCCATATGACTGTAAACCCGGGGTGGCTTGTTCTACTCTGTAGCTTTTGGAGTGGGTGTGAACCATTCATTCATCCGTGCGAGAAGAGCAAAACCAGGCCTGCCAACAATGAGCTCATTCGTTTAGCTAGCGGACTTCTCTCACCAGAACAGATGGCCGATCAGACTGCGATTTCGAGCCAGGAGTCTCTCAACTGTGCACACAGAGCTAGCTTGAAACTGACCCACAACAATTCTTCTCTGTTATACAATTTCTACACTTTTGTGCATGCATTTCTGTAATTGATTGATTGACAAACAGCACATCAGCAATCGAGTTATATCTGACTTTGTTTTAAGAGAATCTTAGGGGTCTGGCAAAGATCTACACATTTGTATTTGTATTTATGCATGTTAATATCTGGATATTTATAGTGCTGCACAATATGCCAAAATAACGTAAAATAATCGCGGTATGCACATCACGTATTTAATTTTAATACTTAAAAAAATGTATTGTGAAAGTTTTAGGTTGATTTGGACACTATAGTACCTGGCATATGGTTGGGATATGCATAATAGCGATTATATTTATTTATTTTATTTGTTTACTTTGTTAAAATGTCTGATTTGTTTTATGCAACAGTAAAACATGGCTGTCCGCTTTTAGAAGTTTTTGTGATGCTTTCTTTTTCCTGAAATATGAAGCATATGTTGGTTTTATAGATTTTTTACAAATACCGTATCGCACATTGAATGCAGCATTATTTAGCATACTATTGCATCTCGCATTTTTCTTCAATATTGCACAGCACTATTGTATAACATCAGGAGTATTTCAAGGGCACATGCAGTAAAAAGCATCGGAAGGCAATATGTTGTTTCTCCCAGCTGTTCTTAACCTCTGGAATCCAATCTGCACTAATGTCTGCATGGAGAGCACAGACACCTTGACATGTCTGAAAAAACACTGCGCAAATTTTACATCAACATACTCCTACACCTCCATTAAGTTGTTTTGATCCAGGCTTAAATACTAAACTTCCTGATATCTTTGTGTTTACACACTGGAGCTGCTTCGAGATCATGCACCAAATTCTTATAATATTGGGCAACTTTCAAGCGCCTGCAAACAGCGCAGTGCAGACACAATACAAGAATCTCATTTGTATATTGAACTGAATAAAAATTCCATTATACACTAAAATGACACAATGTACATGTATGCATTTGCCAGACGCTTTTATCCAAAGCAACTGTACTGATATGAAAATGTATACCTTGAATGCTCTTTAAACATATAAGGCAAAGGTTCCTAATAGTAACATTTATTTATTATTTGGTGTATTATTTTATCATCCACTTAATCTTTCGTTTACACAAGCATTATGGAAACACAACACAACAAAGCTTCAAAGAACCTTTTATTTTGAGTGCGTATGGGAGTCGAACCCACAACCTTTGCACTGTTGATGCAATGGTCTACCAGCTGAGCAACAGAAAGAAAAACGCATAATTCGCAATGCAAACCAATGCAATGGCTTTCAATAGCAACCTTGAATTACGATCAAAAAGCGATTCTCAAAAGTCGTACCCTCCTTAAACTTGGCAATGCCCAACTTACTGTCACTGTCTATTTAAAGCCGCTGGGCAAATACTCGAGAAGTTGACTACAAAACATCGGTTTCATACGTGCATGCCCTTCATTTACACTACATTTACGCATTAACCTGACGATTTATCCAACTTAACATACGTTGTTATCGCTGTGCGGTCCCTGGGAATCGAACCCCAAACATTTGCGTGGCAAACGCAATGCTTTAGCAACCGAGCCACAGGTTTGTCAAAGAAAAACAAGACGTCAAAGATGAAATAAAAGAACAGTGGTGCACTGCGCAGTGATTGAATGAACAAAAACAAGAGGCAGAAAATACAATAAACACAATACAAAGAGCAACAATGCGGAAGCGCGTTAGAAGTATAAATGCGTCTTACCAAACCATGCCGTAAGCGCCCTCTCCGATGTACGAGAGGTTGCTGTAACGCGGGCCGACGTCAAAAGCTTGACCGCGGACCAGCTCGGCACCGGATCCGGAGTTCGGGGCAGATACCGCCGCTGTCGCCATTGCTGAGAAAACGGACTGCCTTTTCGCGCACAACAAACGCGGTTTTGTATCCAAAAGCAGGGGTTGACTACAACGTTAAACGCGAACAGACGTCTCGTGGTCGGTGTGAAACAGAAAGAGCCGCTGAAATCTTGACGCTTGGCATATATATATAGAGGTACTGATAGTAGCGTGCGCGTGCTGAGACGGACTGCGGGCGGCGGAGCGCGAGAGTGTTGCCGCAGGAAATAACGGAGGAGGTCACGTGGCCGGGAGCGGAGAGTGGTTGCTATGGCGATTGAAGTTAGGCCTCGAGAGGTTTAAGATGCTTCACTTTAACCTGTTGAAAAACCGAGATTGAGTTAGAGTTTAATTCAATTCAAATTTTGGTTTGTACTTTTTACAATATTCCAAGGCAGCTTTACAGAAAATATATATGAAAAAATACTTCGGTATCTACTAGTAAATTGTAGTAGGCTATATACTTTTTGTATAAAGTACTAAAGTAAATGTTAACTGAAGTATTCTTTAGTGGTCTTCAAATATGGTGCCCGCACAGAGTTTGTGAGTTGCCCACCAAAGCCTCAATTTTTAATAAACAGTGATAAAACATATCAACAAGTAAAATAAAATAAAATCAAGTAAAAAAAGAGTAGATTATATCCAAAAAGTAGCCCTCCAGATTGGTTTATCCATTGTGGTAGTACTTGCTTACAAAAAAGTTGGAGACCCCTATAGTGAATTGATAAACACTATAGAAGCAGGAAGAATTTTACTAGTTTACTACAGTGAATACTAAAGTAAAGCATACTATGGTAATTTTTTGTGTTTGTATAACAAACAGTAGATACATAGGAAAAACAACACTAAATACAAAGTAGAAATGGGGGATCCTTAAAAACAGGACATTTATGAATGTACATTTCACAAGGTACAGCTTAATGTAAAATTATAGAAAAAAATGTATCTTTTGTATCACGAAAAATGTCTGTAATTTATTGTGCTGGTTATTTTTCCGGCACCCCAGCTGCCAAAATTTTCCTCTTTTTTACAATGTTCATCTAAAATTACAGAAAAAACTGTATTTTGTATCACAGAAAATTTCTGTAATTTAATGTGCCCATTATTATACAGTATTTTTCCGGCACCCCAGCTGCCAAAATATTACAGTTTTTTCTCGATTTTTTACTGTCTTAATGTAAAATTACAGAAAAAATTTGTTTATTTTGTACCACGGAAAATTTCTGTAATTTAATGTGCCCATTATTTTACGGTATTTTATCGGCACCCCAGATGCTGGAATTTTACAGTTTTTTACAGATTTTTTTTGTGTTAATGTAAAATTACAGAAAAAAACTGTATTTTTGTATCATGGAAAATTTCTGTAATTTATTGTGCCCGTTATTACGCTATTTTTCCGGCACCCCAGCTGCCAAAATTTTACTGGGGTTTTTTCGGGTTTTTTACAGTCTTAATTTAAAATTACAGAAAAAATGTGTTTATTTTGTACCACAAAAAATGTCTGTAATTTATTGTGCCTGTTATTTTACAGTATTTTATCAGCACCCCAGCTGCTGGAATTTTACAGGTTTTTTTATTTACAGATTTTTTTAGTGTTAATGTAAAATTACAGAAAAAAATTATTTTTATATCACGGAAAATTTCTGTAATATATTGTGCCTGTTATTTTACCAATTTTTCCGGCACCCCAGCTGCCGAGATTTTCCTTTTTTTACAGTGTTAATGTAAAATTACAGAAAAAACTGTATTTTTACATAACAGAAAATTTCTGGAATGTATTGTGCCTGTTATTTAACAGTATTTTACCGGTACCCCAGCTGCTGGAATTTTACTGTTTTTTACAGATTTTTTTTTAGTGTTAATGTAAAATTACAGAAAAACTGTATTTTTGTAAATTTCTGGAATTTATTGTGCCTGTTATTTTACAGTGTTTTTACGGCACCCCAGCTGCCAAAATTGTATAGTTTTTTTTTTCGTTTTTTTACAGTCTTAATGTAAAATTACAGAAAAAAATTTGTTTATTTTGTACCACATTATTTTACGGTAATTTTACTGTTTTTACCTATTGTTTTACAGTGTTAATCTAAAATTACAGATTTTTTATTTTTGTACCACGGCAAATTGCTGTAATTTATTGTGCCCGTTATTTCATGGTATTTTTCTGGCACCCCAGCTGCCGGAATTTTACCCTTTTTATGGATTTTTTTACAGTGTATGTAAAAAAACTATTGTCTGTAAAATTGTGTGTGAGATGCAATAATGCAACCAATCCAAAGTCTGGGTGCATTTGACTGAATTCATATTTAATGTCTTCTAAACCGTTTGATTTTCTAAGATCCCTGGAATTTTAAGGCCTTGCATGACTGAAAAAAGCTTTTTAGACAAATAAAAATGCATTTATTAAGATGCATAAATGTGTGCATTATTGTGCAAAACATGATTTAGATGATCTAGACCCGATAGTGTAGGTAAAGCATCCAACAAATGTCCAGTATAAATCTGTGATATTGTTGAAAAAGCAAGACAGGCGGTGAAGCACATGAAGCTGGACCAGAGAATGACCAAGCTATTAAAAAATATGTTTTTTTAGTCACTACATGACACTCCTATTATTCTAACATGTTGTAATATTAGTAACCTACTAATAGTTTTTGTGATGCGAGGTTTATAAAGTGATGCTTGTATAATGATGTAAATAAAAACCTTAGCATTCATTTGAACTGGCAGTGTGGGTCATCCAAACAGATGAGGACGTTTTGTATGTACACAAATGTACTAAACATACTAAAATCACTCATCTAATGAGCTCTATTAAAGTAGTTTGATAAGTGCACTAAAGTTAGAAATTGTTAGATAAAGTTTTGATTCATCCTGAAACAGGGGGGGTCCAAATGTAATGAAATTAGGAAACTGTGGTACATAAAGGTTGTTTTAAAGTCAAATTTAGCTGATATAATGTGATAGACTATGGATTTAAATACATCACCCACTTAAAGAAATAAAATACTGGATGTAATAAAATATATTATATAAAAATACAGTTCCTCTTGTGTGTTTATTTTTGTTCTTCAAAATTTGCAACACTATAAGCCCTATGTTGTTTGTACCTAAACAGTCAAGTAATCATGACTAAATGCATAATCCATAAACTTAAAAATTCAGGTGAAATTAAATAAAGCTGTGAGGAATACCCAGAAGCTCTTGCACCTGAAAAAGTTAATAGATCTTAACGGGGAGACCCATTACTCAATTGAGAGAAAGAGTTTACTCAATCAGCTGAGTTCAGTCAACTTATTAGGGTTTTCCGTTTGAGTCCCATAAATGTGTTTGTAGGACAGTACAAATCAAATAAAAGTTTGTGAACAAAAGCGCATAAATGTGTGATTCTCATGCTCTTGTTTTAGTGACAAATAGACCAAAACGCTCATCTGTGGCAATCACTAATATAGAGAAGAAAATGAGACATCAGACACAGAACGTGAAGTGAAATACAATTTATTCACATTATGTCTAATTATAGCCAAATGTTTGTTTTAAATCATGAAAAAGAGGCACGAGAATGATTTTCAATACTGCATAAAAAGCCCACAGAAAAATATACTAGTACAGCTATTATGTTTTAACAGACACTGAAGATGCTGACATCGACATCACAACATGCAAGAACATTGGTCAAGATACAAGTTTCACCATAGTACACTCAATGTGAAATCTATATTATTTTATTCAGTAGAAAACTTTACGAAATGTTACTTGTACACAACATCAGTAAATGATATGCAACATTAGATAATTAAAATAAGATAAGGCACTTTATCATGTACTGTGGGAGTGTCTTTCACATCCACCATCTGTTCCCATGATATTTATGTTCACTCTTTAGTAGTAATACAAACAGCAACAATTACAAAATGTCCTGTGAAAATACTGCAGACAAAAACTACTCTAGCATAAAATCTAATGACTTCATCGTCTTTACTTTCTCCTACGAACACATAATTCAGTGCTGCACTTTTCAAATGTTATAATACGAAGTACAAAAATGCATTTAATATTTAAGTCAACAGTGACACATACATGTTGAAAAAAGTGCCAAGTTATATTTGGCACAACAGTGGACATAAGTTAAAGTAAGGCATTTAGCACATTATTGATGATTATTTCTGATGTCACAAAGGTCAACATGTCACATTTCCTAATGAACCGTATGCGATAGCATGCATAGATTTAAGAAATGAAAACACGTGGGAAGGAAAAATCAACACTATATTGTATAGAATGTACATTTTCATCCTATATTAAATTGGGTTTGGCACAATTGCTACACCCAAAAATGCTGGGTTATTTTTAACTCAGCATTGAGTCAAAAATGAACGAAGCCCTCCTGTGGGGTTGTAATTTAACCTAAAATGCTGGTTGTTTTAACCCATTGTTGGGTAAAATATAAAAATTTTTGGTTTAAGTTAACCCAATGGCTGGGTTCGTCCCTATTTGGCCCAAACGCTGGGTCATAAATAACCCAATATTTTTTGGAGTGAAAGTTTCTGAGCAAACATAATATTTTGCATTTTTAACATTTATAATTAGCATTACCATCTTGATTATTTTTAACCCAATGCTGGGGTTATCCAACGCATATTGGGTTAATCAGTAAACCTATGCTGGGTTGTTTCAACTCATGGTTGGGTCGACAACATCCCAATATAGGTTTATTTATAACCCAGCATGTGTTCTGTCCAATATTTACCCAGCATTGGGTTAAAAAGGGACAAATCCAGACAGAAAGTGTTTATATTTGACCCAACGATAGATTAAGACAACCCAACATGGGTCAAATGGGTTGGGTTCGTCCCTTTTGCCCTAATGCTGTGTTTAAAGCCCCCTGAATCGGAAGTCAACTTCAGTTCTGTGTTGTGACGCATTTCCAAGTGAAATGGAATATACGAGGAAAATAGTGGGAGTGGCTTGTGTTTCCCACTGTGCTTTGATTGGATATAGAAAAGTAGGCATTAAATGGAACTTGGAGCAGACTGACAGATGGAGGGGGCGGAGTTACTGAATAGTCCCGCCCATGCCATCAAGCTGACATCATGAGAGAATGATCACCACAAGGCGGAAGTGCATTTTTTAGATTTTGACTGAAGTTTGCACACGAATAAAAAATAATGACTTACACTGATACACTTTTATAATAAACACTGCAATATTTTATAAAAAATAAGAATAGTCAGTTTTGATTTCATGGGGTCTTTAAAGTAACCCAACACTTTTTTTCCAGTGTAACAGCTCAATAAGACTCAATCCTCTTTTACGCTCAGATTTTCAATGTGATCTCAGACTTTCTCTACTATACAATATGAAAAAGTTTAAATAGGCACAGGCCAGGGTTGAAGCATTTACTCAGAATGCACAAACTAAGCCGACAATCCATTTATTAACCAAATCGACATATCATGGTCCTGTCTTCACCGTCCTCATGCAGTATCCAGTAGGTTAGCTCTATTCTGGGCCCTGGCAACTATATCAGCTACTTGTCACAAGGCTTTCAAAATATTAATCGGCCGTAACACGAGAAGTCTTGCGGCATGCAGGACGTGCGGTTCGCTGGGCAAAATATCTAACCAAGATAATATAACACCCCACTACGCACAAGCCAGTATTAACACTGATAACAAAAAGGCACTGTGGTAAAAACTAAAGCACGTTTATAAATAAAAAAAAGTCGGTCGAGGTTTACCGAATGGGAGCACTTTTCAAAAACTGCTTTTCAAAATTTGCAGTAGCTAAAGAGAAGTGGTTTTGGCAAAGTTAGACACCGACATACAGTTTTGGCACGTAAAGGAACTTGTTTACACAGTAGAGTTAAGCTATAAATACTTTTATGAAATAAATAACAGTCTTAAACCTACAACACTGGGTTAGCACAAATGCTGAAAGAGATCAGAAAGATGCCAGTGTGGTCCGAAATGCGATGCCACATCTGTGAGACCTGTATTATCTTCCCTGTAACAGGCATTGGTCACCTTTCTTTTGCACATGTTTGAAAGGTATTACATTCTGTCAGATAATTTAAGCACCAGTAAATGAGATAAGCTGTTACCAGGCAACTTTTTTAAAGACGGACTTGTCTTGGTGAATGAAGGCAAGTTAACACTTAAAACTTTGCAAAACCTCGGCAGATCCAGAACTCGTATTGTGGGTCAAAATTTTCTCCGGTTCTTTAAGAAACACCACTAGAACTGTAATGTTATCACTAGAACCGGCTGCTTTGGCTTGGGCCACCAGACTTTGAGCTACATCCTCACCGGAGCTCAGAGCCTCCAGGACCAATCCCGGGACGTCTACGGGCTGAATCACGTCGAAGAAACCATCACAAGCCAAAAGGATGTAGTCTTCATTGCCGTTCAGCTTTACTGAGGAGCAATCAGCGTCATTAGAGACGTATGGCTTCTGATCAAAGTCACCTGTTGAGGGACAAAAAAAAAAAACTTACTATTGAAATGCACAGAGCATAGGGACATCAAATAACCCTTTTTCCACCAAAACTGAAGCGAATGCTTGGCCAGACCTGCTATTTGTTCGGTTCAGTACACAAAATCCGATATCCGCCGTGTTATTCTGTCATTTTTTCTCAATTTTTTCCCAAAACGCAATAAACGGCATTCCTCCTTTTCTGCAGAATGCAATAAATCCACTCAACCAATCACAGCGCACCATTCCATGCATTGTAAAAAACAATGGCGGTGTGTTGATTACACAGGGAATCCTAGTTTTCCTCATCTACTTTGTACTTCGTGATTTACAAACAAACAAAAACAAGATAATACTTTTGATGGCATTGATAAACCTGTGGTGGTTTTCTGTGGCGGAGAAGAAACGTAAGCCCTTAAAATCAAATAATTTACGTGAGAGGCACTCAGGTGAAGGAAAAATGCCGGCTGTTGGTTGTTCTCCCGACAGCATCAAGCTTCTGTCATGCTAACACATTGACCCCAGCGGATCTTATGAAAAACTTTCCATTATTTTACGTAAAGTCGAGCAGGACCAAACATTTAACAGCTGATCGCTGTCAAAAAAGTTCAGCGACGATGTCCCAAGTTTAACCGCAGCAATGACAGTGTTCTTAATATGACAAAGTAAGTGTATACAACAAGTCAACTAAATGAATATAACATGGCAAAGATGAATGCACACATATATATTGATTCAATAGATTTATAGCATTATGGATTTGAACTTTTTATGTTATTATAACCTAAAGATGCTATGTGAAAGTTTGTAACAGAAAATAGTGGTTTTCATCTGATCACTTTCTTGGTATAGAATTTTTTTACCCAAATTAGTCAGAATGGATTTATTGCGTTTTGGAATGGAACCAAACTTGTCACATGTCTTTCAAACTGTGGTCTGAAGTGGAAACTCCTCCTATTGATGTCACAGGTTTTCTGGTTTGAAATCAGCAAGATTTTAGGGCTGAACCAGGATCAGGGCATGGACCCATGTTTTTGTTCCAGATTACCGGTTTAAACTCTGGTGCCAGCCCCGGAGGAAAATAGGTTAATGAGTGAAAACTGAGTGATGATGCAAACACATAAAAAATGGACGGTGTGGACTGACTGACAGAAAAAAATCAAACTTACTATGTCTGGTCATATTTTTTACAATGATGCAATATATTCACCTATTGCTCGGGAAACTGCGTATGTGCCATTCACGCGCCAGCATCCCATGAAAGCAATGCATCCACCCAGATCCTCAATCCTTTTCTTCTCATCCTGCACAGCCACAGAGGAAAATTTTCACCTTTTGGCACAACCTTTTTAAGGGACACTTAATGTTTTTTTGAAAATATTCCAATTTTCCAGCTCCCCTAGAGTAAAACAATTGATTTTTACCGTTTTGGAATCCATTCAGCTGATCTCCGGGTCTGGCGGTACCACTTTTAGCATAGCCTAGCATAATCCATTGAATCTGATTAGCTCATTAGCATAATGATATTACGCAGTGCCTGAAAATAGTCCCCTGCTATTCAAAGTAACAGTGGGGACTATTTTCAGGCACCGCGTAATATCACTACGCCTGCTGCAGCCATGTTACAACAGCAAAGTCCTTGATGATTACACCAGAATGAGAGTATAGTTCCTAGACATATCTGTCTAGAAAATCGCAACTTTTAATTTTCCATCGGTCTTAGTACACGATGTAACTACAAGAGTCAAGTTTTAAATATGAAAAATATCGAAACTCTTTGGATATTTTTTTAGCACGATGCTAATGGTCTAATCAGATTCAATGGATTGTGCTAAGCTATGCTAAAAGTGGTACTGCCAAACCCGGAGATCAGCTGAATGGATTCCAAAACGGTAAAAATCAAATGTTTAACTCTAGGGGAGCTGGAAAATGAGCCTATTTTCAAAAAAAAAGTGGAGTGTCTCTTTAACACCTATAAACGCAGAGTAAAATTTATTGCATTGAATTACTTTTCCTGTACACATTCAAACTTGCTATGTTGTTTCACTAGATTAATTTGTTTTGCATATAGTGTAACATAATTTGTCCCGTCAGGAATGCTGATGTGAACTGTGCCTCTCTAACAACTCTTCTGATGGTGTTGGTATTTGGTTTCTGTAATAACTATGCATTATACATCGCTAATATTGATTGGGCCTGTGGTCAGCAGTGGGTTCCTCTGTCTCGCATTTCAGCTGCTTACAGAGAACAGATGAGAATCTGATACCGCAGTCTCTAACGGTCGGGCCGTCTGTCTTACCTCTCTCTCAGGTTTGTGTGGGTCCATTAGGGTCACCGGTTCTCCCTGTCTGACCAACATAGCTTGAGAGTCACCCAGCCAGGCAACGGTGAGCCAATCAGAAGTCAGCAAAAGTGCAACGCCAGTGCTGCCGCTGCGCAAACGCTGCAGATGACAAAAAACAAATAGTTAGTTTCAATTACAGAAAGTTAACTGAATTCTTGTATATTGCTTGTGATATAAGAGAAACAGAAAGTGCTTACTCATATCTGTACCTGTGGAGGCAGACAGAGCCATGCAACAACACTGCACTGTTTGCATATCATGAATTTAACCACAAGGTCAACGCGGACATTTTTTTGTCAGTGTTTGTTGTAGCGTAGGAAGATTAGACACATATATGAAAATATTTCTTTCCACTGTGAATTTCCACATGCAGCGTCTTGATAAATATGCTCAAAGATAACCTAACTGTGCGCAGTGTTTTCAAAACTAGATGTGTTGATAAAGTAAAATCAATGCAGTAAGCCTTTACTGGAAGTATGGAAATGTAACATTTAAACAAACACAAATTGTTTGATGGAAAATTAAGAAATATGTAAATCGCTTTGAATAAAGGCGTCTGGCAAGTGCGTAAATGTAAATGTAAGCAAATTTGCACATTTGGACAATGACCAGGTTTATCATAAACCTTTATCCATGCCAGCATGAATGCATGCAGTCATTTAAACATACTGTATAAGAAGCTAAAAAGTTTCATATTCATTTTAATATGAAGCGTAACACTCAAATTGTTATACTGATAATATTATTTATAATTTTTCATGTTATTTACCTCTCTCTTGGCTTTCAACTTGAACATGTCATCTGTTTGTGTAAAGGTGTTTTTGAAGGCAGTGGTAACATCACTTTTTAGCGCCTCCTGCTGGCTCAGTACAACATGCAGGTGAGTGGCTGCATATGTGGCCGCGTCCATCCCTCCATGACCATCAAACACAGCGTAATACTCTCGCTCAACACCATCCTGAAGAAGACAAAAGTGAAGTAAAAAAAAGACATGAAAACACAATTGACCCCATTTAATTTTCTGTCACTCGGTGGGCGGACCAAAGTGGTAAACAACAACAAGATCATGGGTTAGTTTTTTAGAGCACACACAAAATGATAAAATATATACTGTCTGTGAATGCACTGACTGAACTCACTTAAATTTCTCACAAATTTTGCCTATATGTGTGTAAATTATAAGGATTCATGATTACAATTTAAAATTATGTTTTCATAATCAATTATATCTGGTAACACTTTACCATAAGGTTGCAAGATGAACAAACAACGAACAATAGTTTTTCAGCATTTATTCATTCTTGTTAATGTTAGTTAATGTCAGTGCAGTTTTTCATGATAGTTAATACATGTTAAGGGTTTAAAAGTTTAAACTAAAAACTAAAATTAACATGAACTAAGATTAATAAAGGCTGGAGAAGTGTTGTTAATTGATAGTTCATGTAAGCGAATGCATTAACGAATTGTTAACAAATACAACCATATTGTAAAGTGTTACCATTTATTTTAATATATTTATGAAATTAAAACCTTAATCAGCCTTTAAAATTATATATTAATATAAATTAATTTATCGTATCACTATTATTTAATTTCTCTAATAATATTATAGTTTTTTCCTTAGATAACGCAGTCGTGGCCAAAAGTGATATCCAAACTTTAAATAATTGCTTATTCGCTTTTTATTCAAACATTTTGTGAAAGATGCATTATAATTTTGGAGTATAAACTGAAGCTCAGTTTTGAGAAGAATTCAAGGAGGCTTGGCAAAAAAACAACTGCAAGACAGCCCAGAACAATGACTACAAAATATTACAACTAAAGAGGACCAAGAAACATTAATAACAAATGAAATTGTAGACAATGTATGCCCTTTACTTGTGAGCTTTAAGTTTTTTTGTATATAATAAAACCCAGATTCCTTAAGAGGCATGGGCCGGTATGAGATTTTGGCAGTATGATAACCTTAAGGAAAAATACCAAGGTTTTACTGTGTTGCCATTGCAACACTAAAACTAGGGCTGGGTATTGTTAGGAATTTCACAATTCGATTCGATTCCGATTCTTGAGGCTTCGATTCAATTCGATTCGATTCAATTCGATATTGATTTGTTTGCTTCAATATCGATTCAATAATAAGTAGATACACAAGTAATTAAGTACCTGAGTAGCCTATATTTTAATTTTAGCTTTTAGTGCAGACTTGAACGGAGTGCAGCTGCTGTTTGCCATCTTGCTGTTTTGGTAAAGCGTGTTTTGGTAAAGCGTGTCTTGTACAACGCTGAACGCTCTCACTAGAGCAGGCTATTCAGTAAGTTTGTCATGGGGGCCAGTTCATGAAAAGCATCTCAAATAAGGGGCCGAAGATATATCAGTGATTATGACTACATTTATATTTAAACTGCATAACAACAAAATCAGTGCATTGTACAATAGGCTTTTTCTACAAACATGTATTTTCAAACTGCATACAACAAAATTAGTGCATTGTAAGATGTCAAAGTAGGCTTTTTCTACATCCAGACATGTTCATATGTTGTATTTTAAAACTGCATAACAAAATAAGTGCACTGTAAGATGCTTTAATTTACATTTAAAGGGGTAAATAAGAGCCATATCACACTCATTGAGAATTTAACTTATTTACTCACTTTAGTACACATAACAAAAAAGTTTACAATATGTAACATAACATTGTTTTATGCTGTTTTTGTCAAAGCTAATTATTTCACTACCTCTATTTAAACTACAATAGCCATTAATAATTGGCAAACATTAGTCTAGCTTCTAATAAGAGAAATTATACTTTTAGATTTCGCTAGAGCAGTAAAATCACGTGTATGTTTGTCAGTAGATATGCGTTCAGTGGTGCAGGTGTTGGGCGCGATGGGTGATTAACTGTTACTAACCGTTTCAATGCGTTTCCTTTATTAAGACATCTAATGTCATTGTGGATAAGCAAGTCATCATTGAGCCGACATATCAATGTATATGGAAATACAAGGAGTTAAAACAGCCATAGAGTCCGTGGTCTCACCACTGTCGCGTCTTGATATGCGGGCGCGAGCGGCTCGCGGTAGACCAAAGTGCGAATATAAACACGTGACACAGCTGCTCGCGCCAGTCACGTGACGCGCGCTCTGCATCTCATGCCGTAACAGATGCATGCTCATCAACTCGTAACTGTAGGGCCCGTTGTCCAACTACATTTATTTTAATTCTACATTTATTTATTCTAGAGATGTCTTTTTCACAGACTACATAAAGGGCCGGATCAAATTACCTCGGGGAGCGGGCGCTAGAGTGTTGCCCACCCACAGCGCCGCCACTGGCCGGTATGCTGAATCGATTCATAGGATTTGATGAATCGATATTGAATTGAGGAACAAATAATTGCAATGCATTGATGAATCGATATTTTTACCCAGCCCTAACTAAAACGTGTATCCAAACTAGGGATGCTAAACAATTAATCGCGATTAATCGTTAGCAGAATAAAAGTTTTTGTTTACATCATAAATGTGTGTGAACTGTGTATAATAACTTTGTATAAATAAAGGAACACACATGCATGTATATGTTTTAGAAATGTTTACATGTGTATATACATTTGTATATTTATGTATAATTTATATTATATATATAAATATAAATACTTAATATATAAAACATTTTCATAAAATTATACATGAATGTGTTCATATTTATATATATACATATTTATTATACACAGTTTACATACACATGTGATGTAAACAAAAACTTTTATTCTGCTAACGATTAATCGCGATTAATTGTTTAGTATCCCTAATCCAAACAACAACTTTTTTAACTGGACACAATCAATTTTATTTTTTAAACAACATACACCATGTATGCAAGGTAAAAATAAAGCCTTTACATTAAAATATTACATTTAAACATCAAATCAATTACATGACTTAATGTTTTATTTAATTTTGTGTAAACACAGCTCATGCATTGGAAAAATACATGGTTTTGAAACCATCGGTATACCTTGAAACCGGTAACTAATTTAAGATAACAAAACTGAGCTAATATTTAATGCATAGGGTTAGATTTTTTCTTAAATACAATTAAATGCATTCACAAACTCCCATCTAGGACTGTCACAAGTTAAACAATCGTCTCATTGCTATTGTTTGACCTAATCGCAATGATTGCACATTTCTTTAAATTCCAAATTTTGGGAAGTTAAGGATGGTATTCTTAAGGATCTGTAAGGAATAATTTTTTTTGCAGGCACTACAGACATGTGGTCCAGTACTAATATAACCTTAGTATGATTGGCTACTATTTTGGCTAGTTATTTTTTAAATTTATTGTTTATTTCGTATGAACAATTTTTTAGAAAATAACTATCTTTTGAAAGTTATAGTCATTAAATAAATACTTTTAAAGTATTAATATTTACTGCAGGTAAACCTTGCAAAGTATTTAATTTAAATAATTACAACAATAAAATAATTTCATGAACAAACTAAAAAAAAAATGTATGAGAATTAAATGTCAAAGCAATAAAACAGGCAATTATTCGTCTTTACCATCACAATTTATTAGGCAATTAACCGTCAGCCAAATTTCATAATCGTGACTGCCCCACAATGCTGTGTGCAGACCATACTCTTGTATATTGTATTATAAGTCTATGTTTGGGTTCTCACCTGCAGCCCTAGAAGCTGGTTAAACTCTTTCAGGATCACATGACGGTCCTCCATCTTCCTGCGGGTGTTTCGAATGGCGTGTACGGAACAGCTGTGGCTCTTTGAAGATGGAGCCCCGGGATTGGGCATCTGTTTTTGCCAGGCCACACCCACCTCTCTCAATTTATTTAAAAAAATGCGCTGCAATGGCTCAGACTGTAACACTGAAGAAAGGCAAAAACACAATGACATGTAAGATAGGGCTGGGTATAGATTCAGATGTTCCAAATCGATTCCATTTCGATTCACAAGCTATCAAATCGATTCGATTCTCGATCCGATTAACGACTCGATTTTTATACTCAATTCTCGATTTGACTCAATGAATATAGATTATATAGAATATTATATTATAATATATTATAATATAGACTGAATGAATGAATGAATGAATGACAGGCTCGCCTCTCGCTCCTTGGTAACGTCGCGCAAGGCAAAAAAAGGGTGACATGTAGAAAACTAGTAATTAGATTAATGGTAATCTTACGTTCAATGTTTGCAGAAATAAAATCGATTCGTGGCCTGTGAGAATCAATTTCGAATCAACCACAGAAAAAAAACAGATTAATCGAAAAATCTTTTTTTTGCCCGGCCCTAATGTAAGATATGGCTACAGTTTCGTTTACGCTGTTGTTTTTAGAAATTATTTAGATTATAATAAGAACATCATATGTTTAGATTGTCATAACATTATCAAAAGAATCTCCTCGGTTTTATAAATAAATGCATGTTGATTCACCTTTTCTTCTTTCTGTGGTTTTATTCAAAGCATTCAATTATACATTTTAAATTGCTTACATTTACTTATCAACCAAGACATGTTTTTTAACCCGTAACAGACTTCTGTTAAAAAATAGGCAATATTAGGTATGACAAAAGCACTTTGTAACAAATTATCTTTGTAAGTCGCTTTGGATAAAAGCGTCAGCTAAATGCCTAAATGTAAATCTAATGTCTCAAATATGTAATGAAGTAGTAATGCTTACAAACTTCTTGTTCTTGCCGTTCATCTTCCTCTGTCTGTTCAGGATCTGGGCAGCAGTAGTGAGGTGAAAGGTCATCTTTAAGCAATTCATTGACAGCTTCTTTACACATCGCTGCACTTAGCCAGGAGGGGGCGTTCCTTAAACATAGATAGAAATAATGTAAGTCACAAATAACAATAATATAAATGTAACATACTTTAATTTACTATGATGTAGAGGGAATGGAGACACAACAACACGATACTGAAAACGTAAGCATACACAAATGTGTCTGTGTAAAACAAAACAAAACAAATTATTTCCACCATTTCTGTGCTATATGCATACTGCAAAATATGCAGTTTTTTAAAAGTAAAAATGCATAACGTGACCAAATGCAAACTGAAACTGATCATTAGTCCCATTCACTTCCATATTAGGAAAAAAAAGAATACCATGGAAGTGAATAGGGCTCATAAATGGTTTGGTTGCTCAAAATATTTTTCTTCGTGTTCATCAGAACAAAGATATTTATATAGGTTTGTAACAACATGAGAGTGAGTAAATGATGAGAGAGTTTTCATTTTTGGGTTAACTACCATTAAAAGAAAAAAATTTTTTGGAATCCATTAAAACTTTTGTTAAAAAATGCTGGTGCTGACTGGCAACTTGTTTTTTAAACGCTTGCGGGCAAGCATTTGCAGCGTTTCTCAATAAAAACTGACAGGCAATAGATTTCAATCTTATGACATAACAGCAAGATGTTGGCCAAGAAACCTCCTTTTGTCCCACTTGAATGATGTTAGTGCATCTGACCAATTTCTAGGACTAACAAGGGTTAAACGTGACAAATCTGCAGTGAATCCAGCTCAACTTCCAGCAAAGAGGAAATGACTCTAAATGTCAGGAAGTGGGTATAACAATAGTGATTCCACAGAGCGGAAATCTGCCCAGAGACGAAGAGGGGAGACAATGAGAAAAACTAATTATTCATTTAAACTATAAAACTTTGGTGCTTTTAAATAACAGTAAAGTGTCACTAGAACCACAAAACTCAGGGTTCCCACGCCTTAGTTAACTTCAAATTCAAGCACCTTTCAAGGACTTTCTATGTCCAATACCCTCAAATTCAAGGACTAAATGTAGGGACACATCTATTACCGGAGTCTGTAATTATTAACGAATATTTTGTTATCAGAGGGCAGCATTTTATCAGAAGTTTGATGTTAGCAGCGTTTTTAAGATTTTTAAATTATTTCCAAAAAGCTCAGATTTCTAAATAAGAGAAATCTCATTCATGTCATTTCACAGATTGCACTCATTCACTTCACACACATATTATTCGTGCTTTAAGGGGTTTATAAATAAGGGCTGTTCCAGGAAAACATAATTGTGTCTGGCCGAATATTTTTTCTGTTATTTGGATGAATTTGTTATTCGTTTTGAAGCCATTATCCGTGCCCTTCCAAAAACGTATTCGGCTTCGGTCACATCCCTACTTAACGAAAAAACAGGGTGACGCGGGAGCCAGGAAGTATATCGCTATCTGAAATATTGCCAAAGACGGCGTTACAGGGACGTAGGAAGTATGTCAAGGGAGACGCAGCGTTACATACGTAACCCGAGACGTTTTCATGTGTCAAACACAACTATGCAAAAAAGCATTTTGATATGAATCAACATTTGCATACAGAAGATATAAGCATTTAAAGCGAACAGTTTAGCACATGTGCTTAAAAAGTCTAGAATTTTTATGATATTATCCTACACTACACAGGGAATAATATGGATTTTTTTTCCAGAAAACTTCTTGTATAAAATAGATTCAAGCACTTTCAATGACCTGTATCTATGCATGTATATTTTCAAAAACTTCCCAGGGCCTGAATTTTTTCGCCCAGATTCACAAACTTTCAAGGATTTCAAGGACCCGTGGGAACCCTGAAAACTAAACTAAAAATTATGTTTTCAAACTGATTTCCTGAACTATCCCCCATCTACCATTGTTAAAGGAATATTCCACTTTCATAAAAAAATCTGATAATTTGCTTACCCCATGTCATCAAAGATGTTTATGTCTTTTTTTGTAAAGTCGAGAAGAAATTAAGTTTTTTGAGGAAAACACTCCAGGATTTTTCTCCATATAGTGGACTTTTACACTTTACAGTTTCAATGCAGGTTCAAAGGGCTCTAAACGATCCCAATCGAGGCATAAAGGTCTATTCTAGCAAAACAATCTGCCAGCTTAAAGTTGCATTTAAGCATATAGGCTGACGTGCGCGTCGCCAATGTGCCGGCACAAACTGCAAGTCTGAAAAAAACTGTTATGGTGTTCCTGATTCACAACCTGTGGATGTTTTTTTTTTCGCTTAAAGGCAGTTTGGGAACTTACAGCAAAGCACAGATGACAATAGGTTTACTCAAGCCAGCGCAAGCTAGCATGAAGGTAAAGCTAATCTTTTACATTATAGAGAGGACGCTGGTAGTGACGATTCTCTCAGTGATCTACATTGTTTTCGCGTCATGTTTTGGTATCAACTCCAGCCGAGGAGGTACTAAATAAGTATTGGGTACTACGTACTGCACCCGGTGGAAAAGTCCCCAAAAGTAAATTGGCCTGACCCAAACAAACCGTGGGGTACTGGAAAATGACTGGCAATGGAAAAGCGGCATTAAAGTCCTTGGAAGCTGCACTGAAACTGCAATTTTAAAGTGCACTGAAACAGTAAACTGTTGAGGTCCACTAAAGTCCACTATATGGAGAAAAATCCTGGAATGTTTTCCTCTAAAACCTTTTTTTTTAGTTTTTTCTCGACTCAACAAAGAAAAGCATCAACATCTTGGGTAACATGCGAGTGAGTTAATTATTGAGATGTTTTTACCACACAAAGTGAGGTAAAGTGGCAAGAATGACAGGAATGTCTGAACGCTCCTCCTCTGGTTTAAAAGAACAGGTGTGTCGCAACATTTCAAACACACTTGTTATCATATAAAAACATGCTTGAGTTTTAAATGTAGAAGTAAGTGAGAAGTTAATTCAAGACATGTATAAACCCTTATTCATAACTTTCTGAGACAAGCACAGGTAAAGACAGAAAGTAACATACCTGGCTGAGAGGAGTCGCAGACCAAAATCCAAACTCTCTCCTTTCACCTCCTGCAAAGTCACTTTGCGGCTGAGTGGACTGGCCGGAAGGGGGTCTTCTGTGCCTAGCGGGTTCGGAAACTCCTCCGAAAAACTACGAAGAAACTTCTTCGCATCACCTTCATCCGTGCAACTCATTTTGGAACGGTCTTGAACACGATAGCAATTCAGGGACACCCAGAGTACACTTTAATGAAAAATCCACATAGGAACCTAAACAAATAAAATAAAGGAGTTACTTCCCCAAAACCTGCTGAAACCAAACCATAGTGTCAATGTGGAACCACAAGTAGCGCTCATAAATCAGAGCCAATAGGCTTGTTCGACTTCATGTGGCGCCGAGAGAACCGACAGGCGGAAATACCGCGAGAGCGATTAAACAAAACATACGAAGGTGTCTGCGGTCGAATCGCTCTCGCGATACTGTGATGAAATCAGCCTGCCGTTTCTTGCAGAGCCACGTAAAGTCGAACAAGCCAAATCATAACACATAAAGGAGGGCCTTTGCAACCTTCACCAATAATGTGCGTTTGGGGCGTGGCTAATCGTTTGTTAAATCGGAGGTAAAACAAATCCTTATTACGGGTACAAAAAATACAGATTATAACGCTGTGCGGTTATTAAATGACAAATGATACACAGTCTTTCTCAATTCAAATCCAGCCTTTTTGTATTGCTATGTACTTGAAAATTATAGTTTATAGTATTCGTCGCAGTACATAATAGTCAAAACATACTGCATACTAAACACCCATGCCATGTTTGCACACTTTACAACTTGCAATGTATTGCATGCAAGACGTTATTTGGTTTAATGCCTACCTGCATTAACTAAAGATTCATAAAGTTAGTAAAGCATGACACTAACAAAACTGACACTATCGCCGTGTGAAAGCAAACAACAGGCCTTGAACTATAAACAGTCCCTAATTTACCTAACAACACAAAACAAAGAGAATATAGACGTGTGTACACGCGCTGTTTATACCTTTACTGGTGTCTGGTCCCGCTTTATGCACCGACACTCCCTTTTTCCGTAACGGTGCGTGCGGTTTGCAGAACTCGTGCATGAACGCACGCCCTTCCAGACAGAAAACACAACACACAAAAGCCAACAAATCTCCGGAAGTCAGACAGGAAACACAAACATAAGCGATGTGTATGCCATCAGGATTGAAAAAGCGTGAGGCCAAAGACTTGCATATAAACAAGTCGCCGCATTGCTATCACTATGCGCTAGAGACGGAAGTGCCTTGCGCATGCGCAGTAGCTGAGGCAACGAGGCAGCGCAGGCAACGAGGTAGCGCAGTTTGAGCTTAAAAATGATTAACATGGGGGAGTTAGATCAAGTTTAGTTTTTTATTCAATACATGTTGTTTTATTTTGAACTCAATAGGGTCTTCTCCTGTTCAGTTAGATAAGACTTGGCTGACTGAAATAGCGGCCCGATTGCGTGGCAAATATGGCGGCCGAGTGCGGAGACTTCCCTAAAAAGTCTTGAAGACAATCCATTTGGTTGCCGGATCGATTTGCCCGTGTGGGCGTCGTTAGGTATAATTTGGCCACTAATTATTGTAATTATTTTATTTATATACTTTAAAGACATAATGCGAAATAATTACATTTTAGTGCATTTTTAATGTGCTTTTATGTAGTTTATTCAGAGTCATATGTATATGAACATAGGTCCTTTTTACTGAACCCCATGTTAAAAATATTGTTCTTTTTCAAACAACACATTGAATATATGCTAAATCCACTAAACCCATACAAATAACACAGATGAGAGCACAGCACAGATTCTGTTACACAAACTTTATTGCCATTATTTTCCATTTGCACCTTTGTTCTGTTTACTTGGCTTTGAGTTTTACTTCACAGCAAATACTCTACAAATACATTCTATACAAAATACGCTGCCAACGCTGCCATTTTATCCTTGGGTTTCTTAGCATTCCCTCTCCCAGCCGGTCTCCTTCCTCGTCCCTTCCCCCGCCCTCTCCGGGCCCCTCCGGCCCGGTGCATAGGATGCCGCATGGTCGCATGTTTCAGCTCCACGAGGTCCTGAAACACAGAATCGCAAAACACACAGCCGGTGTGCTGCGTTTCACCATCAGGCAACGGTGAGCGCGCCTTATTGAAGTCTACGATAACCAGGGAGGCTTCGCAGGACTCGCAGCTGTCCTGGGACACCTGCACTTTATGGGCGTGTTCAAAGAAATGCACCACTACGTTGCATTTGTTGCAGGCCATGCGCCACTTGGGGCCAGAGGTGGGATCGAAAACGAGGACACCCGTCTCGCATTCGACACACTGACCGATGCCAAGAGAGTTTAGGGAGTGTTGGCAGGAAGGGTGGGTGCACTCATTACAGCCCATTCCTGAGGATGGAGATGAAAGAGGTGTCATTAACAAAATGAAAATATAAAGAAAATATAATAAAATAGCAACTTAATACAAGGTTAAATAAATATGAATGAACTAGCATGAACAATCTGTATTTGCATTAATACAAAGATTATAAATGCTGAAAAACTATATTGCTAGTTTATGTTATCTAATGCATTTACGAATGTTACCCATGTGATAGATGTATCAATGGGGGACATTTCACAAGACTTTTTAAAGATGTAAAATAAATCTTTGGTATCCCCAGAGTATGTGTGTGAAGTTTTAGCTTAAGATACCATATAGGTATAATAACATGTTAAAATTGCCTTTTGACATCACAAGGGGAGCCAAATTTTATAGACATAATTTTTCACATGCTTGCAGAGAATAATTTTTGGTAAACCAGTTACTGGGTTTTTCTTTTTCACATTTTCAAGGTTAAAATAAGCAGTTGGGACCCAATAATAGCATTTAAACATGGAAAAAGTCAGATTTTCATGATATTTCCCCTTTAACACTTATAAAACATTTTAAAGAAGTTCCAAGATATCAAGTGGCACAAAAAAAAAAGAATAATGCACGAACGGGTTGATTTCAGATCCGTCCTACCTTTCTTCATGTCTCTAAAGGGGGGGTTGCCGAAGCAGTACGGACACACGGGGTAACTTTTGCCTCGAGATCCTGAGGTCCAGAGCACCAGCTCAAACTCATCCAGAGGACATTTCAGCTCTTTGTAAAGTTTAATGGCTCCGTTCTGGGGTAAACTGTAGGTCTCATCACAGTGCGAGCAATGCAGGCGACTGGGTTTAGCCTGGGGAGACAAAGAAGAGTGGTTAAAAGGTTTGCATTTATTACTTATAGAAAAGTCAACTATTACATTGTGATTTTAAGCTGTACATTAGCAATTTGAAACTTGAAATGTTTATGTGCTCAATTAATAAAACGTTCAAATATTTATTATTAATATATGTAAGTTTTGCTTAAATTTCATATACACTCAGTGTGTATTGCTATTTGATATAAAGTTATATAAGCAAAGATTAAAATTTAGCAAAGAGTTCATTTAGTACATCTACCTTCATCTCACTCCAGTATGAGTAACTTTGGTCCAGACATGATTTATGATTTATAGGTTCATTAAATCAACAGCCAATAATTAAGTATGAAGGATGCACATTTAATGTTAAGTGACATTTATGACTAATCGGTGAGCGATCATTCTGGATTCAAAATATTCACATTTATTTTAAAAAATTCAATGTTGAAGGTCACTTTAAGAAACACAGGGATGGACAAAGAGAGAGAGAAAGACTTGATCAGACAGAAAGTGGCCATGTGTATGTTATTAAGGAACGAATGATGTGTCTATACAGATGACCTCACGATCAGTTTGTGTATTGTGTGACTCAACAAAAGCCCCCAGGTCAAATTAGCCTTTGTTAGTCAGTGCGCATAATCAACATCCTCGTGACCTCCTCAACCTGACATCACAGCTTTAAAGAGGAATTTTATAATGTACAAAAAGTACAAAATACAATAGTCATCAGCAACCAATGGTAAGTAGTTCACGTAATAGCGCGCAATGGGAAGGTCATGGGTTAAAAGCTCCTGTTTCTAACACAATCAGAAATGAAAACTAATAGACCAATTCAATGAAAGGTCAGCAGTAAAGATCAATGGTTTAGGGTTAGGGATCAATGCTGAACTTAAAGGTTAGCTAATATGGCAATTTTTCAAGATGTAATTTTAGTCTCAGGTGTGCCCAGAATGTGCCTGTCTAGTTTCAGGTCCAAATACCCTCATACCATATTGAAAAGGCCCATTTTCAGGGTTCCCAAACCTTAGTTAACTTCAAATTCAAGGACCTTTCAAGGACCTTCCAGGTCCAATACCCTCAAATTCAAGGACTAAATGTGGGGGCACATTTCAAGTGAAAGCAAGGTTACATCGTGTTACCTTTTAAGATACATAGTTACAGTTCCCTTTTGAGGGAACTCGCGCTGCGTCACTATGGTGACACTTTGGGGAAGCCTCCAGTGGTAAGTGTGTCTGAATGTCTATATCAAATTCAACCAATGGTGAGGCTTAACAACAAAGACAAGGTGTAGGAAGTATATCGCTATCTGAAATATTGCCAAAGACGGCGTTACAGGGACTCAGGAAGTATGGCAAGGGAGACGCAGCGTCTTGTTCCCTACTCAGGGAACAACAGTTACATACGTAACCCGAGACGTTTTCATGTGGCAAACACAACTATGCAAAAAAGCATTTTGGTATGAATCAACATTCACATACAGAAGATAAAAGCATTTAAAGCGAACAGTTTAGCACGTGTGCTTAAAAAGTCTAGAATTTTTATGATATTATCCTATACTACACAGGGAATAATATGATTTTTTTTCCAGAAAACTTCTTGCATTAAAGTCGCCATGAAACGGAAGTAGCGATTGCCTTATTTTCCCCGTGGTGACGTATATCCGAATGAAACGGCTTTTGAGATGAAATAAGGCAGGGCTGGATTTGAATTTGTCCATCGAGATCTGATTGGATCGTTTGAAGTTGGGTCGTGTTGCTAATTGCTAATCACTGCGATCTTCTCCCGGACCCCGCCCACCTGCCATACTTTTGACCGGAAGTGAAGAGAGATCGTTTTGAGGAGGGGAGGAGATTTGCATTTTTGATTAAAGATTATGAGCACACACGAATTTTTAAAAAATAATGAAGCTCACAGATAAGTCATTTGTTAATAATACCACAATATTAAAAAAATATATATAGTTTTTCATTTCAATTTCATTGCGACTTTAAATAGATTCAAGCTCTTTTAATGACCTGTATCTTATCTATGTATGTATATTTTCAAAAACTTCCCAGGGCCTTAAATATTTTCCCCCCAGATTCACAAACTTTCAAGGATTTCAAGGACCTGTGGGAATTCTGCACTTTTGGGTGCGCAAGAAATAGTGCTGTTTTTGTGTGCATGTCTCTTAAAATGAAAATGCTGCTTCGTTTTCCATTTACTCTTATCTATACCGAAAACATACACTGTATTAAATAAGACAATCACCTTACAAAATACGTTGATAGTTTGTCTAGAGGTCAAATATTTAGAAAGACAGTTTAATACGAGTTCTCACAGACCTGAATGTATTTCATGAAGCGATGGCATTTGCCACAACGAGAAAGTGGCTTCCCCGTAGCAGCAATCGGAGAGAACGACACCTCCATTAGTTCATCCATACCTGTAAAAAAAAATTTTTTACAGCATATTCTTATACTGAATATATATGCAAAATATAAATACATTTGTTGTCCAAAATCCTGCTCTATAAAAGTGTACTTTAAACAATAAATGCATGCGACTTTGTGGCATCACAAAGCAAATTTGAAACAACAGCTTGTTGTAAGAAACTTGCCCTCATGTTGTGGCTGGTTCAAACAAAGTTATTAATACACTGTCAAAAAAAAGGGTAAAATAATGGTCCCAAACTGCCACTGGGGCAGTACCCATTAAAAAAGGGCCTTATAGGTACTATTTAGATACAGATGTGCATACATCTGGTAACAATATGTACCTTTCAGGTACTAATATGCCCCCTTTGGTACCAATTTGTATTTATATGATCTCTTTAGATGTGTACTTTTTGAAAGAGTACCGCCCCAGTGACAGCTAAGGACCATTTTTGGCCATTTTTTCTAACAGTGTAGTTATTAGTAATAGTTATTATATAGTTTAGCATAAGACTTGGAAATACTTTGATGGCGTGAGTTTCTAAATATGAACATTGACCAAATGTATAGGCATTACCAGCGATCGAGTCCACAAAGTAGTGAAACTTCCTCTTGAATATGTCCAGTGTGTGCTGTAAGACCTGTTGAAAGTTCGCTTTCCCTAAAGAGATCAGATTCAGCTGTTTTTCCACAGCGCTCCGGATAGTTGGCAAAACTAAATCTGCATCTACAGATGAACAAATTAAAACATGCAAAATAGCAATTTAGCCAAGGTCTATAGATATAAAAAAGACACTGTAGTTCTAATACTACGAATGGGAGAAAGTGCAACCATCAGTATGACTGCTTTCCAGTAAAAAAGCCAATCATGACGTTTTTAATTTGTAATAACTACTGGAGTAACCCGGATGGTTCAATGGTGATGTTTTAAAGGTGCAATGTGGGACTTTTAGCGGCATCTAGTGGTGAGACTTGCACCCCTCCTTTTCACATAGTGAAGCTACGGTGGCCGCCACAGGACAGACACGTAATCGTGAGACAATGTAGTGATGAAATGTGCTTTGTTTGTCCGTTTAGGGCTACTGTAGAACATGAAGGCAACTTCCATGTAACTGTAAATAAAAATGACTCATTCTAAAGCAGGAGTGGGGAACCCTGGGTCCCGGAGGGCCACTGTCCTGCAGAGTTTACTTCCAACCCTAATCAAACACACCTGGATTTAATTTCCAAGTGATCCTGAAGACTTTAATGAGATTTTCCAGGTGTGTTTAATTAGGGTTGGAACTAAACTCTGCAGGAAAATCCCCACCCCTGTTCTAAGGTAACAAAAACAATACAGTTCATTATGTATGGTCTTTATACACCACTGATAATATAGTTATGTAGATTATATAGCATTTCTGTCAAGAAATCCGTCTAGAAGTCCCACATTGCACCTTTGTGTGGTTGAAACCTACAACCTTTCAGTTACCCCCAAAGGTACCACAACCAACGACACACACAGGCACCAACCAACTTAAGTGCATTATTTACTGTGTTTGGCATATCCACCTCTTACCAATTTTATAGTAACCATGAACCAGAACAATTCCCAGGTTGGTGGGTTTGAGTTTACGGCCACTTTCAACAGTCACATAGTTCCTCTGGCAGATGTTGTTAATGTGGACAGGAATGCTGGCGTCCGTACCTGAAAACAGAGCAATTTTATGACAACTGCATATATAATAAGTTCATGGCTGAAGGGGTCATTATATATATATTACATACATTACTTTGATCTTTTGTAACAAAAGTGGACAATATATTAAAGGGACACTTCACTTTTTTGAAAATATGCTCATTTTCCAGCTCTCCTAGAGTTAAACATTTGATTTTTACCGTTTTGGAATCCATTCAGATTTACGGGTCTGGCGCTAGCACTTTTAGCATAGCTTAGCATAATCCATTGAATCTGATTAGACCATTAGCATCTCGCAACAAAAACCCCAAAGAGTTTGGATATTTTTCCTATTTAAAGTGACTCTTCTGTAGTTACATCGTGTACTAAGATTGACAGAAAATTAAAAGTTGAGATTTTCTAGGCAGACATGGCTAGGAACTATACTCTCATTCTGGCGTAATAATCAAGGAGTTTGCTGCCGTAACATGGCTGCTGCAGGCGTAATGATATTACGCACTGCCCAAAAATAGTCCCCTTGGTTACTTTCAATAGCAATAGTAATAGCATTGCGCCTGCTATAAAAAACGCCCCATAGTGTACATAACATTAATTCAATTTGAAGGTATCTCATATTTGGCCAATTTAAATCTTCAAGTTTTAAAGACGGAGGAGCAACTAGCAGGTCTTTCTCACCAATGCCGTGTTTCTCCATCAGTGTGATAAGCTCCGCCTCTGTAAGGTAGTCTGGTGGATTGGTCTGTTTCTCCAGCAGTTTGATCTCATCCACTGTGAATACATCTCCTCGCTCACACACCGGTAAAGCTTCTTCCTGTGGAATACCCTGCCAGGGCATCACCTCAGTGTATCCTGAGACAGAGAACAAGAAAATGACTAACACAAAAAATAAATGACTCTTGTGAAATTTAAATACTTATGCAGTCTGACACAACCAAACCGTTGACTTTGTGAAAGTACATACCAGCAGAAATGAGCGTCTTCCCGGTGCATGTGAAGGTCTCTGTGGCGATGCTGAAAGATATAGTGGTCTGGAGATATTTACAGTCGGGGCTGACTGTCGCTATAAAGTGCCGTGTGATGTAATCGTACAGACGCCAACCATCACTGCCTAAAAAAAAACCAGACACTTTCAGAAATTATACAAACCAACTTACTGACTTATCTGTTCAACAAACTTCGTAAACTTAGCACATATATAACTACATATATATTCAAATAAATAATCGTTTTCTAATAAAAGAAAATAAATAATTATATTTCTACAAAAGTAATTTAAAACATTTAGGGGTGGTTTCCCGGAGTTAAAACCAGGACTAGGTTTTAACTCATTTAAATTAGTTAAAAAAAATTGTTTAAACCAGGACTAGGCCTTAGTTTAATGAGGAAATATAACTAGTTTTAACAAACATGCCTTACTAAAAACTAGTGATGCGCCAATATTTATCGGCCGATTTTTGATGAATTTGAAACCATCGGCATATCGGCAATAGCACGAGAAAGGCCGATACCGATTGTTTATTAATAACTGCATAAAGAAATCCATTATATGTAAAACATTTGTTAATGTTGTTAATAAAATAAATGCTGAATTGCAAAAACCACCTTTGAAGGTTGTCATGCTGTCTTATTATATTTGTTTTAGCTTAATTTGTGCCTCTCTTATTATGTTGGTCAGTTGAATGTTAATTAGATCCAATCCATGTTCAGTAAAAATAATTTGATGCAGAAATAAACTAGCTAATAGAACAACTGTATAGTATTGTATACAAGTGTTTAATATCGGTATCGCCATCGGCCAGAAGTTGTCCGTTTAAATCGGTATCGGCCCAAAAAAACTCCTATCGGTGCATCCCTACTAAAAAATTACTTGTGTGCATTTTGATGCAAAACAAAGGGCACTGAAGTATTTTAAGATATATCAGTGCAAGTTGTTTTCAGTTTGGACAGCTCTTACATTTATTTTAGTCTAGGTTTAGTCTAAGCCCTGTCCGGGAAACCGCCCCATAAGCAAGCATCTTTAAATTAAAAGATTTTTAAGATCGAGAAACCATTTAAGAACGAAAAACCATTTCAGTGAAGTGTTTCAATAATTCTGAATGGTAGTATATGATATATAGAATGCAATCTATACTACCCATACCAGACAATACGTGTCACATATAAATGTAACGTGAAGAAAAAAATAATTCATGGTGACAGCCGTACCAAGCTCACTCTCTGAAGCCGCTCTCATGGGTGTGATCGGCGGGTGATCTCCAGCATCTGCTCCTTTCCTCGGCCTGTTTATGCCTTCTGAGAGCAAAGCTCTAACCTACACACACAAACATGGGCCCATATTATGCAAAATCCACTTTTACAATTTACAATAAAAAAATCCACTTTTTAATACCCATTAAAAGCTAACCAAGCCAAATTGAGGTGAGCTGACCCGACCTAAACCGTGGGATAATATGCGGAAGAAAAGTGCCATTAGGGGCATTTTGGACATGCTAAAACAAATAATCTATGAGGTATTTTGAGCAGAAACTTCATAGACACATTTTGGCCACATCTGAGACTTATATTACATCTTGTAAAAATGGGTATAAGATGTGCCCTTTAACATGCCTTGATTAAAAAGCACAAGAGACACAACAATGTATCGATAGTTATTGTGATATTGCCGGTTAAAGAAAGGAGGTCCTGCTCACAGTTTCGCCCCAGAATGAGCTGTTGGCCTGTTGTTTGAGCGTCCCTTTGAGGTCAAAGTTTTCAGGGTAGTGTGTGGTCTCTGTACGAGGGTAGCTGATGTAACCCTGCGTGTAAAGACGCTCCGCTATCTGCATTGTATGCTGGGGACCAATTCCTGATAAACACAAACATTCAAACCGGTTTATTAACACATTAAATCAACTTATTCATGGGCATATTTAAGCTTCACACAGCAGGAAGACACCCATTACTGTTATCTTCGGTCATAACTGATGTGGTTCACTTCAAAAAAGGAGAAATTCCCCCACAATAATGATATCATTTCTGTTTTTGGTTAACTCTTAAGAAAAAAAGTTGCCAGCCAGCGCCAGCATTTTATATGATTTTCACAAAAGTTTAATGCCTTACAAAAAATGCTTTCTTTAAAGGAGCACACCAACGTTTTTCAATATTTTACTATGTTCTTACCTCAACTTAGATGAATGAATGCATACCTATTTTTTTTCAATACGTACACTTAATCTTTGTACAGCATGTTGTGAATGTGTTAGCATTTAGCCTAGCCCCATTCATTCCTTAGGATCCAAACAGGGATAAATTTAGAAACCTTCAAATACTTCCATGTTTTCAGTATTTAAAGACTGTTACATGGGACTACAGATGATGTCAGGGACTAACGTCATCAGGCATGAAAAATGGGGCACAATAAAAAAAAAAATTGTCCTAAGAGTTGTCCTAAGCTTGGTGGTGATGAGATTGAAATCGGGCGACTGTGGTGTAGTGGACTACACCACAAATCAGCATGGACTACAAAATTGTGTTTATTTGTGAAGATATTCTTGACGAACAAAATGTTTAAGAATCATAATTTTTGTGCAATAATCCTGAAAGCACACTGAAAAAACTTTTTGTCATAAGAAGAAGAACCCATGTGAAGCTAGACCGGGTTGGTCTACAAAAATATGTCTATACTGGTCTGAGTTGTTTGGTATATTTCTATATTGATATTTCTGAAGTAACTAAGCTGTATTTACCAAGCTTGTAAGTTCATTCACTCCAACAATATGTAATTTTATAAGCTGCAAACCTAAAGCAGAGCTGGCGACTCTTAACATCTCCACTGTGTTTAATGCAAGAGGTCTCTGTTTGGCTTTTTCCTTCTTAGTCACAGAGTCAACCTGCGAAAGAGACACAACAAAACTTATGCAGGTACACAATTTAACACTGTAACGCATTCAAACTCACATTACCCACAATTTAAAAACAATCTGAACTGAGACATAAGACACACCTTAGCCTCCTTAGCAGATCTTGCCATATTAACAAACATCTGACCAATATCACGATCAAAAACCCGCACGCGGTCCCAGTCCAAAGTGAGTGGGCTGTCCTTCCCTTTAAAAACCTGTGGGCACAAAATACCAAGGAATACAGAAAATCTGCAGCGAGATCAAATACACAACAATGATATTTTTCTAAAATAATTGAGAACATTAAACTGGATCGAGAAACAATTTTTGACTAATCACTTTGTTGTTTTTCCTCATTTTGCATGAAAGCATCTGCTTGATCCCTAAACGTGAAGTAAATGTAACGAAAATTGTGTTCAACTGGTGGTACTGGACTACTGACCTTTGCCTGGACAACCCAGTACAACTCCGGTGTAAAGGACTGGATCTTATCATGACGTTCCACACAAAAACCCAGTGTGGGAGTCTGACAGGGACCAAAGGAAATCAAAGAAGAGTCCAAATTCCCATATTTACCCTGGAAGTATTTGGTCTGGAAACTAAAATTCAGAGACAATGATTATGTTCAAACAGTGTAAGGGGTTAAAACTTTTGCCTCTCTATCGCCATCTCTGCTTGAAACATAAACTGCAGGTTACGTTATGTACTTAAAGGAACAAGCCCACATTTTGGGAATTTAGCTTATTGATGGTATCCCCCAGAGTTAGATAAGTCCATACACACTTTTCTCATCTCTGTGCATGCTGTAACTCGGTCTGACGCAGCCCCCCGCCCGCTAGCTTAGCTTAGCACAAAGACTGGAAGTAAATGGCTCCAGCTAGCAAACTGCTCCCAATAGGTGACAAAATAATGCCAACAATATCCTATTTATGTGTTGTGATTTGTATAGTAACACCATGTACAAATAACAAGGTCATATGAGACACAGCCATCTTTTAACCGTATACATACTGGGAACTATATTCTCAGAAGAAAAAGCACTGCTACTCGGGCGGAGTGATTTGCTCTCAGCACCCGTGAAGTCCCCTGGTGAGGAGCAGAGAGTTCGGTCAGAGTTGTGCAAATTACTCCACCCAAGTAGCAGTGGAAATACGATAAATAGGAAAATGTTTGCGGTATTTTGTCACTTATTGGGAGCACTATGCTAGCTGGAGCCATTCACTTCCAGTCTTTGTGCTAAGCTAAGCTAGCAGGGGCTGCGTCAGACAGAGTTACAGCAGGCACGGAGATGAGAAAGGTATGTATGGACTTATCTAACTGTGGTGGATACGGTGAATAAGCTAAAGTCCCAAAATGTGTTTTTGTTCATTATTAACACAAAAAAGTTACAGATTACAAATGACCACTTTCATACCGCGTAAAAGCGCAGCCAATTCGGAGGTCCAGTTCTTGCCGAGCATCTACAGACAGAGCTTCGTTCTTGTTGGGTTCTCCGAGCCGGTTCATAGCATTGCAGATATCAGTGTCTGTGATGGAGCTGAACTTGGCCCGATAAACCGTACGGTCATTACCGTACGGCTTATTCATCACTGGCTGAATGGCATCCAAGACCTGGATAAGAAAACACAATGACCACTGATGGCTTTGACCTTTACACATATTGAGTAGATACCCTAAGATTTAGGCTCACCTCAAAACAAATGTTTTCCCCTTCTTTATCACAGTCCAACCACAGGACGACATAATCACAACCTTTAGCTTCAACCTGTCAACAAAAACCATTTTTATTATATATTAGGAGCTTAATGTTTCACTGGGTTAAAAAGAGGATTTTGGTCCACGCATACTTTTTATGCCTAGGTCACGCATATGCGTACAGGAGAATGCATTGCATTTTGTCGCAATGCACATGCGTTGAACGTCTGTGTACACGTATCAATCAAATAAACTATGCTTTGCAGGGCTGTGCATTAAATCGTGTGCGTATGTTCGCATATACGTAAAAAAAAACTATATGCCGGCCTTAAAGTTTTAGTCAATTTTCTTAAAAAAATAAATCCAGATAATTTACTCACCACCATGTCATCCAAAATATTGATGTCTTTCTTTGTTCAGTTAAGAAAAAATTATGTTTTTTGAGGAAAACATTCCAGGATTTTTCTCATTTTAATGGACTCGAATGGACCCCAACACGTAACAATTTTAATGCAGTTTAAAAATTGCATTTTAACAGAGTTTCAAAGGACTCTAAGCGATCCCAAACGAGGCATAAGTGTCTTATCTAGCGAAACGATTGTCATCTTGACAAGAACAATAAAAAAATGCACGTTTAAACCACAACTTCTCGTCTATCTTTGGTCCTGTGACACACCAGTGCGATCTCACGCAATACGTCATCACGTCAAGAGGTCACAGATGATGTATCGAAACTACGCCCCAGTGTTTACAAGTGTGGAGAAAGAGGACCGTTCCGACGTTGTTGTATGTGGTATAATACGAATTAATGGCGTTGTGTCAGTTCATTGTTTAAAATGGTCCGCAAATGTGCGTTTTATATATGTAACACGTGACCTTTCCACGGCATTACGCAATTACGTGAGGTCATGCTGGCACGTCACTCAGTCGAAGGAAGAAGAGAAGTTGTGGTTTAAAAGTGCATATTTTTTATTTTTCTTGCCAAAAATGACAATCGTTTTGCTAGATAAGACCCATATGCCTAGTTTGGGATCGTTTAGAGTCCTTTGAAACTCCGTTGAAACTGCAATTTTAAACTGCATTAAAACTGTTACGTGTTGGGGTCCATTAAAATGAGAAAAGTCCTGGAATGTTTTCCTCAAAAACACAATTTCTTCTTGACTGAACAAAGAAAGACATCGACATTTTGGATGACATGGTGGTGTGTAAATTATCTGATTTTTTTTGTTTCACAACATCCAAAGTTATAGAGAAAAGTATCTAAATTATTCATAAAAAAACAGAAACAACCAATAGCAGAAAGAAAATGAAAAGGTCACCTGAAGAAATTTGACCATGTTTAGTTTGGGGTTTGCTTCCTTCTTTTCAGTCGGTGCTTTACTGAACAGCTCGGCTGGATCAACTTTATCCCAGTTGTTATATTTTCCTGTTAAACATTGAAGTTGTGAATACAATAAAACAATAAAACAATTTGACTGAATTGAAAATCATTTCATAAATTAAATTGAAATTTTTATTGGCTAAGCTGTGAAGACCCAAACTTCAGTTCTGTGTGGAAGACGAGAGACACTTGCCAATGAAGTCCAGACTCATGACGTGTCCGCACACCGATGTCATTTTGAACCTCATGTTTTGGCCCATAAAGTTTGCTGTGTATTCGTGGACCGAACATGCTCCATTTAGGCCTTTTCGACTCGAACAGCTACCTGTCAGTCAAAGGCAAGCAAAAATAATATTAGAGAGCACTTCGCCGGTAGCTCTCATGAACTACAAACTTCTCATTGATGGTCTTTTTGATGTATAAAAACATCCATTAGGCCCTATCTTAATACAAAGGGCGCCTTTCTAGCAAGGTTAACTAATTAAAAGGGGAACTTATAATAAAAGACACAAACATAGTGAATCGTGAGTTATCCAGAGATGGTGGGGTAATGTTTTGTGTGCGTTGCCTGCTCATGACTCACTTCGCCTCTTGGAGCTCGGTACAGGAGAACGTAACGGTGCAGCTGATCTGTCTTTTATAAATCTGATAAAACTAAAGACTCTTCAGAGATATGAAGGATGCAATACTACTCAAGTACTTAAGATTAACATAAGATTAGCAGAAACAGCGTGTGCTATGTGACCTTTAACCTTCTGCACGTCAAGAATCAATCATTCATGTCTGCAACGCAACCGATGCAGGAGCGGTTATGCAATCAATTTGAATTGAAGTTATTTCATATGAATCTGAACGATCCTAATTATGCAATCTTGAATATGAAGCTAATTATGCAGTCCATCTTTTCCATTCATTCCTTTTCTCCATTAAGTGCTCTACCTGGTCTAAACCATAAATGACGCTCATAAGCACCGTGAGCTAATGGTATACCGTTTTCAAGGCTGAACTCCATTGAGATGAGGGTACATAAATATAAGCCTGAGAAGAGAGGATGGACACATTTGGACCAGCAGCTTTACCCACTCCAGACAAGCCAAACCTTCAGCCTGCACCGGTCACCACTACATCTCCACGATACATCATGCAACAGCTACAGGTGAGTCCCAAAAACCGAGCATGCCTCGCTAAGACTTCACACTAGAATTCACATTAGAAACGTAGTACCAGACAGTGGATAATAGACAAATTTTCGTTGTTGTAGTCGAGTCCAACTCAAGATCAGAGATCAAGCGTCAAGATAAAGTTGGATTCATATTTGACGCTTGATCTCTGGCCTTGATTCGGATTTGAGTTGGACCGGACTACAGCACTGAAAATTGTGTTTGAAATATTTTAAATAAATTTTAAGTGAACATCACATACTCAAACTAGGGCTTGGCGACATATCGGAAGGGATTGTCATGCGCATCTCATCAGTAAAGCCGGTTCTGAGATTAAAAGTAAATCGCCATCACCTGCGAGCGGCATTTACTACACAAAGCTGTAATTCACTGACAATGGGGGCAATTTTGCATTCATTATTGCAGAAGAATCGCCTGTAGTGTTTACTTCAGTGAAGTAAATGGCACTCCATTTGAAAGCAGGTGATGGCCATTTACTACACATAATCACAGAACCGGCTTTACTGATGAGATGCGCATGATATATCGCCCAGCCCTGACTCAAACTCAACATATGATAAAATCATATGCATGTTTGTGTGTACATTAACATTTATGCACTTGGCAGATGCTTTTATCCAAAGTGACTTAAAGCACTGTAAAAAAAAAATGCATAATTTTTGTTAAATCAATATATATTTTTAAGTTACTTTATCTTTACAAATTAAGTTAAACAATTTCAACTTGTTTTTTGTAAGTTATAACTCACTTATAAGTCATAACTTAAAATAGTAGGCTAAACTGACTTGCAAAACTAAGTTGTTTTAACAAGCTGAATTTTTTTTTGAGTGCATTACAATATGTACATTGTGCTGCTAATGCAAATGTTCGACCACTAAGCTATATAGGAGCACATTACATTTGTATACATAAATATTTGTATTTCATTGATTATTAGAACATTGTATTAGAAAAGCAAAAGGTCACAAGTTCAGTCCCAGGAAACATACATACTTTGGATAAAAGCATCTACTAATTACAAGTAAATGTGCAATATGAGTTGTTGATGGTAGATATTAATGCTGATACCTAAAAAGCAGTGAAGCAGATAGCGGAGATATTGCTGATATATACATTTAATAATAAATATGCAATTAAACTATATCAAATGTGTGGATGGACCATCAAACTTGCTATATAAATAAGCTTTCCACCGATATATGGTTTGTAAGGATATGACAATATTTGGTTGAGATACAACTATTGAAAATATATAAAATATTCTTCAAATATTAAGAAAGTTGACCATTAAGAAAGTTGTCCAAATAAAGTCCAAAGCAACACATTATTAATGATAAGTACATTTTTTGTATATTTAAGATAGGAAATGTACAAATATCTTCATGGAACATGATCTTTAGTATCCTACTGATTTTTGGCATAATACATTTTAATATTTTTGACCCATCCAATAAAATTTTGGGTAATGTTTTTTGTGGTCCAGTGTCACAAATGAGATGTGGACAAAATTGCTAAATTTCAAAAGTTTTTTTTTTTTTACTTAAAATTACAATCCACAACCATAAAAAAAATGAAAATGTTATTGGCCGTAAAAAAGCTCCATCAAAATCAATGCAGATTTGCTGAAACTAGTCAGTCAGATATATCCATCTATCACTAAATATAAGACAGTTTAAAATTAAGTTCATCTGTCATCTGGAAACAACCAAGTACTAAAGTAGAGACATGCAAATAATTATTGGTGGGTTGTTAAGACAAATTTGTTAAATAATTTGTATTCTCTTCTTCAGATTCTTGGACTTTTAAGTGTTTTTCTGCTGGCGTGGGATCCCAGCCAATGCAGTTCAATCCCAGCTCAGTGTGTGGAGCACACCTACTGCTCATCCACACTGAAAGAATATCACACACAACTGATCAACCTACCAAGCAGAATCAATGAGAGAAGTGTTTCTGCATGGAGCTATGTGTGAGTTAAACTAATGCTTAGAAGACTTTCCAATCCCAGATTTATTACTATCTTTACAAGCTTTTTAACCATTGGTGACCCTGCCTGTGAAAACCCAGCTCAAATCTGATGCTCCCAATCTTAAAATTAGATTAAGAGACTTTAGACTGGATTCCACATACAGGGTCACATTATGGTGACTTTTACATTTAAAAAGATTTTGTAGTTTTAAAATCAACTTAAAGTCATAAACTGATTTTGTTTATTCTACATCAGAGAGAATATTGACCTGGATCGTGTGCCACAGATCATCTATGAAGCCAAATGCCTTAACAATCACTTCTGTAAGGGCATCGAAGACTCCTCAAGTCTGGAGAGCATCCCCATCGCAATCAGAATGCCATTTCTCCGAAAAAACCCAAGATGTCCGACTTACGCACTGGAATTTGAGGATGTCAACATTGCCTGTATATGTGCAACATCCCGACAGAACTAAAGCCAAGCCTAAGATCTACTAGATTTATAATTAATTGTCAGTATAACATGTCATGTTTGTGTTAAAGTTTGTCTACCACAAAGAAGTCAACAAGAGAGAAATTATGCTTAAAAACATATAATCACAAAGCAGATGCTACAGGAACAAATATGGATGTCTTAAGTTGCCCAATGCTTGTCTCTGTGAAATAATAAACAGGATTTGTAAAAAAAAATTTTTGCCATTTTTTCTTTGCATCGATGCATTGGCCACCAATATTTATCTGCTGATTTTTTATTGATACCAATGGTATACTGGCTATAGTATGAAAAAGGCCGAGAAAACAAAATTATAGCAAAGGTTGTATAATCAAAAAAAAAAATCAGGAACTAAAAAATTAAATACTTACCAAAACTTGTTGAAAGTTTTTTTTTTTGCAGGGTTATACAAACTGAGGAAATTGCAGGGGGTTTGCGAGTTGATAAAATAATCAGTGCTGGGCAAAGATTAATCGCAATTAATCACATACAAAATAAAAGTGCATATCTGCATAAAATATGTATCTGTGCTGTGTGTAATAATTATGTATTTTTAAACACAAAAACATATATATTTAAGAACATTTATATATATATATATATATATATATATATATATATATATATATATATATATATATATATATTATATATATATATTTGTTTATATATAATATAGAATAAATAAGACAAGTAAATGTTTCTTAAATGCATACATGAATGTTTGTGTAATTATATATACAAAATAATTACACACAGCACACCCTCATATCTTATGCAAAGAATCACTTTTATTTTGTATGCTTTTTAAAAATTATCAACTATAAATCATAAAAAGATTTCATGATTATAAATCATAAAATGGAAATACAATTTTTTTGAATAAAAAATCTAAATAAAACAAAAATATATATTTTATTTGTTTAATCTGCATGCCACGTGACCATTACAGAACACTACAATGGACAGATATATTTTGTTACCAATAAAAAAAATATACCAGATAGAGGTCCAATAAAAGTAAAATACAACTGATGAAAACCTTTTTTTTTTTTATAAACTATTTTGAAATTAAACATGCAAATGTGGTATAAGATTATTGAAATATTTACTTAATAATTACATTTGATCAAAAAATTTAATCAAAATTGTTCTACGACAAGAACAGGTATTGTATTGGTTTTAAGACAACTTTTATGAAAAGTTTTGATCCATTTCAAATGTTGACCAGTATATTTGGTATACACACCCTAATATTTGTTTTGTCCAATTACTTGACTAGTGTAGTTGTCTCCTACAGTTTTACAGATACATGTAGACATCAAGGAACATGAGGCAACATGTCTGACTGCTTAAGTTTAAACAGGATAGGATACAAAATTTAATATTAATAGTCAGGTCCATAAATTCAACAGTTTATAACATTAAAAGTGAAATACAGCACTACAAGTTAATCTAGTACTACCAGTTAACTGAAAGCATCATATGGTGGTAATACCTGGTACTTCACTACATCTCTTATAAGCTATAGCCATTGTTACTGAAAGTTATTTTAAAGAATATCCTGACAGCACCATAGTAAAAAACAAACAATCCAGGAAGCCTTTAACTTTTTAAAGCATTATGTTATAAACTCACCTTTAGAGAGTATTTTGGCGATAGACTGGGCGAGAGAGGGTTTCTCTGCCACCATCAAAACAGTCCTCATATCTGGCGCTTACCAACCAAACCTGCTCATAAATTAAAACACGTCGATTCAAAAATCTCACATGAAAAAAAAAGATTAATAAATTATCTGACTTAATACAGAAGCAATAGAGATGAATACGCGCCGGTACATAGAGCAACCACACACTCAACTTCCGGTGCGTTTATATTGTGTCAAAATAAAAGTCCCTGTTGTACTACGATGTATTCGCGTTCACCAGCGTATTTTTCTTCGGGGAGTTTCAACAGGTAAAACAATTCTTTCTTTTTTTGGACTAGGGGGCTGCCATCCAAATGGTTATAATCTTGGATATTAAATCTAACTTTAAGCCTAAACCCAATTCAACAATCTGACTGGTTAGATTATAAATTTGATCAACAAAAAAAAAATCACATGCACTTTATAATACCAGGTGTAAACAAACATGTTAAAAAAAACCCAAACATGTTTAAAAACCTGCCCACCACACATACAATCAGCAGTGACGAGGCGACCAATCGCAAGCCACCACTAGATGGCGACGTCACATCAAAGGATTCTCTCGACTCCTCAAACAGATTGCTGCCGCATCTGACTTCAAATGACTGATTGCAACTGTTCATAAATCATTGCCAATTAAAAAAATAAATCCAGTATTGGACCTAGTTCAATATGTTCAGCGAATTGGTTTAGTCAAGCATCCGATGCTGAATTGCTTTTTTTATAAATGTCATCAATATGAGTGAGAAAGGGGAAGAATACAAAAAACGTGAAAGAAACATCAGTAGATTTTATTGGTGAAGTCAGCGTGTTATGTGTGCGTGACCCCACAGATGGCAGGAGGAGGGTGGAGCTGAGTTTGTCTCCTTCAGCAGAGTGATCAATTAAACCCATCCAACCCCACAATGCCTGCCTGTCTCCCCATGTATTGACTCATCTGGACTGTCACAGCACATGGATATAGGCACACAGGCGTTTATATGCACACAAATGACGTGACGGCACAAATAATCTGATGAAATGATCCTGTTTGATGTTGGTCTGTTGCACATATATGATTAATGACAGGAAGCTTTCATGTGTGTGTGTGTGTGTGTATGTGTGTGTGTTACACTGTGTGTGTAAAATGAGTCATAAATTGGTTGGTTTTCATCATTTTGCTCTTCCCCTCTTCTCTTACATTTCTCTCTTATTCTGCATAGACTGACACATACACAAATGCTACCCAGTGCAAAGAAGTGAAGTAGGGCAAAAGCTGTGTTTAAGATCATAAAAACATGCACCACCTTGAAGGAGAGCAGCCGACAAAAAGAAACAAGTGAATAATTACAGGGCGAAAGATGGATGAAATTACAGACATGGATGAACAAACATGCTTATTTTCCTCTCACAGTCTCTCTCCTCTTTTCTTCTCCCACTGATTCATTTTCTCTCCTTAAATTTAAAGGGGGTTTAATGGATCCCAGTGACAGTGGTACAATATAAATATCGGCACAATACTGTGTATCTGTGATGAAAGTTTGAGAGACACATAAACAGAGAGCAGGGAAATGACTGGCAGGATGGGGGAAATGAACCGCTTACCCATTAGAATGGCTTCCAGTAAACATGGGTGACTCATGTAACCAGCAAACTAAAGCTGTTTCACACTATGAAGGTTAAAATCTGGAACTGAAAACCGTTGGTGATGATTTTTCAGATTGAAGTGATCATTACTCAAACACAGAGGAGCTCAGGCTTAACAGAGATGTTACTGCTGCTGCAAGGAGGACTTCTTTTCAAATATTTTTATCATTTTCTGCCATCCCTCTTTATTTTTGATCATCTTTTTGTCATCATTCTGTATCAAATCAGCATGAACTTGAGTGACAAATTATATCTCAGTTCACGTGTCCCCATCAGAGATTTAGAAGAGATCTCAATGTCCACCATTCTTTTTTTTTTTTTTTTAAAGAAAACTAAGATTGCAATCAAGAGATTTCAACATCTAACTTTCATATCAAAATTTTCCAAGCCCAATTTTTTGAGCTGCAATTCAAGTTGTACACCTCGTCGTATACACTCTTCAAAATTAAGGTGCTTCACAGTGATGCCAAAGAAGAACCATTTTTGGTTCCTCAAAAAAACATTCAGTCAACTCAAAGGTTCTTTGAAAAATTCACAATATAAACCCAGACAAGTTGAATTTATTTAAAAAAATGGAGGAAAATTGTTGCAAGTAGTGTGAACTAAAACAAAAGTACACTTCACTTAAAATTTCAAGTAATTCCAACTTAATTTTAAGTTGATTTAACTTGAAACAGTTTATAATATCGATTGTTCTGTCCAGCATCTTTATTAAACCTCCTAAGACCCGAGCTTTGGTTTGTCTTTTTTTTTTCAGATTTCTTCCAGCTTTTTTGGGGTTAGGAAGAACCAATAAATAACCAAATATTTTTCATTGAACATGAAGCAGTGTAATTGTCCACGTTTGTGTACAACAGGTTCTAGATACAAAGAATTAATTTGATGTGCATGTATGTGGACTACTGTGTTAACAAAGTTACTTTTAAATAAACTTGATTTTCTACATCAACACACGCAAATGGCATTTTGAAATGAATTGTTAGTTCTGTGTAGACACACTGTAAAAAATACTTTGCTGACTTAAAATTTTTGGTTGAATCAACAATTTACAAGTCATTATTTATCTTGACTAGAGATGCGTTGTTATAACCACAGGTGAGTTGTTATAACTTATAAAATTAAGTTGACTTTTCTCAAATATATTTTATAAGTTGTGACAACTCATCTCTGTTGACATGACTTGTAAATCTGAGTTGATTTAAAAAAAATTTGTAACAAAAAGTATTTTTTACAGTGCATTAAAAATATGCTGAACAGGGTTCATGTAAACACTGATCATCTGAACGGTGACTTCACAACATGATCATTTACAACAAAACAACATAAATATTATAAGAGCTTAAACCTCTCACATTTATGAACAAATATTTAAAGTGCTTATCAGTTCTTATTAAAAGCTTAAATAATAAAAATATGCAGGCACAAGGGGCTATGGCTATTCCTTACAATATGTATTGGTCATTTTAAGTTAATGTGTAATGTTTTAGTTTAATGGGTTTTATACACTTAAAAGTTAAATGATCTAAGATTAACATGTATATGTGCAAAACACAAACAATGAAATAAACATAACTTATTTTTTAAGTAAACACAATATCTGGGTTAACAGTGCATAGCTTTTTTAATCGAAAGAACCTTTTTTCACTACAGAGAACTTTATTTGAAACAGAAGGGTTCTTTAGATGTTAAATGTTCATTATAGAACCACAAAGTCAAAAATGGTTCTTCTGTGGCATCATAAAGCAACTTCTGCATATTCCAAATGTATTTTTATTTGTTCAAATAAATTACAGAAGAAACCTAAAATCTGATACTTTAATAAAAATGCAAACTCTTGGAAGTAGAAGTGCTTTCACATCACACTTTAAGATTTAAATAAGTTCTTTCTCTTTAGAGAGAGAGATCTCATCAATGTGTCCAACCAGTTGTTTTACAAATACAACAAAAGCAAAATCCAAATATTTCTAACTGTCCTCAGTTTTACCAATATAACACAAGTCAGAGATTTCAACATGAACATTTATTATAAAATTTTTCCTAATCTAAACTATCTGAGCTATACAAATTGAATACCTGTATATACTTTAATGCATTGTCCAGCTTTATATTTATTTGTCCAAATAAATTACAGAAGAAACATCAAAACTGATAATTCAATAAAACATCACTGGGATACATCTCACTAGCTACCAAAAAGCAAATTCTATTTCATATCACACTTATAGCAATCTCATATATCTCAGTTATTTCTCTCATTTGTGTGTTCAAAAGAGATCTCATCAATGTGTCCAACCAGTTACCAAGATGAAATCAAAAGATTTTAACCTTTGAACATTTCTCATCAAATTATTCTAAGCCCAAATTACACTGTACACATCTACTCTTACTACATTTTTCTTTGTTCAAATGAATTACAGAAGAATCATCAAAACTGATACTTCAATGAAACATTACTGGGATCTCTGTTATATCTTCTGAGCTACAAAAATGCAAACTTTAGAGAATGGAAGTGCTTTCACATCACACTTATTCAAAGAAAATATCTTGAATAGCAGTTATTTCTCTCACATGTGTCTCTTTCAGAGATTTAGAAGAGATCTCATCAATTTGTCCAGCAGTTTTCAGTTTTACTAATGTAACAAAGTTGCAATCAAAGATTTCAACATGAACATTCATCATCAAATTTTTCCGAACCTAAACTATCTGAGCAATACAAATTGTACAGCATTTTCTAGTTGTATTTTTATTTGTCAATAAAAGAATTGAGAATGCAAACTCAAATGAAAATGCATTCACATCTTATAGCAAAGAAAAAGATCTTTAATAGTTCTCTCAGATGTGTCTTCTTCAGAGATTTAAAAGAGATCTCATCAATGTGTTCAACAAACTGTTTTCAAAAGATTTCAACATGAAAATTTAATATACATTTAATGCTATTTAAACTTTACACCTCTACTCTTTTTACAAATATATTTGTATTTGTCCAAATGAATTACAGAAGAATCATCTTAGAAAAAACTGATCATTAAATGAAACAACTTACAAAAGTTCCTCTTTACAGTCCACTGTATTATGAATAAAATAAAGTTATGAGCTTTTAAACAGATCATTCTTATGCTAAAGTTGTAAGTGTAAAGATTATGCAGTCCGCTTGAACTAAATTAAATGCAAACTTATTAAAGCAAAGTAGATGTTATGATCAGGGCTTTATGGATAATATAAATGTTGATAAATGCAGACATTCTCTATTTGTTTGTGTAAATGTGTTGATGATATATGTACACTAAAAAACCATCACATATTTCTCATGTTTAGAAGAGTGTGTGTTGGGATGGAGGGAAAAGCAAGACTTGTGCTGTGTAAAAGGTGCTTGGTTAGAGAAGGAAAATAAAAAGAAAATGAGTGAATTTGCATGTTTTACTGGCTGTTTAGTAGGTTCTTGTTATTGGTCTTATTTTTTAGCAAAATAACACTCAACAAAATTGTAGTCCTCATAAACCATTACTGTAATCATGGGCACCAGTGCCTGTATCAGCCCATGTCATGTACTTCATCGATATCATCATCATCAAACCTCTTCCTTCTCTCTGTTTCCTATCATCAGTCTCCCCCCTCTTTCATCTTCACACATCTATGAGATATGCAGAGAGTATGAAGCATTTTGGCACACTGCTGTGAGGAATCTGAGGGACATTATAAGGTGTGATAGAGAGGAAGATGGGAGGACGATTCTAAAAAGAAATATAGTTTAAGATAGCGGTGTGTAGATGTTCAGTAGCTGTATGTCTGGCATTGTTTTGCTTAATGGTGTGTATGTTTATAATAGTCGTAAAAAATGATTACAATTAAGAATTTAAAAGAAAGAAACATAGAAAGAAATCATTTATAGTGAAGAATAATATGAGTATCCTCTAAATAAAACATTATGAATCAAGAAACAAGAATTATGATAATAAAAAATAGATTTTAGGTGCATTTAAATGCTTTTGAAATAAAGTTTATTAACTAATAAAAACCTAAAAAATCATGAACAAATAACAAAAAACAGCATGATCAGGTTATGATGTCATCAGCTTGAAATAAATCACTTGTATTTGTTCTTGCAATAAATCATGTTAATTTTTTCCAGACATCAACCATTTATGTTTTCCTGGAAAAACGGTATGAACACCTTACATGGTTAAAGTGTTCTCAGAATTAATCTCTGCTAAAATTAGAAATAACCTACAGTATTCTGAAAATGAAGGCGTTATTGTTAAAGTCAATAAGATTGATTTATTTTACAAACTACTGCACTCACTTATAAAATAGTTTTTCTTTCGTTGTTTACAATTTGTTCACAGGTTTTCAGTTAAATAAAAAATGATAAAAAGAAAACATTAATTAAGTTTTATTAAGTTTAACAATAAATAATTTGATTTGTTTCAGATATAAAAATATGTTTTGGTCTTTTGCAATAAATAAATAAATAAAAAGATAAACCAGGATGATGTAGTTTAGATGTTGTAGAAGATGATAGATCTTAACTTCTGTTCAAACTAATAGGATTCACATGTACTTATTAAAGTATCAGATTAAAGATCAGATTAATTTAGTAGATACATGATCTAATTATTTTAGAAAAACACAATTTTCCTTACTTTAATATTCAGCAAAATTAGCAAAGAGAGAATTGATAAAGATATCATTGGTAAAGATATCAATGAAATGTGAAGATTTTATCTTTTACTTGCTTAGTCTTTCTTCATGTTTGTATGTGTTTTAGAGCTATACAAACATTGTTTTCTTTTCCAAAATGATATAATAATTTTAACAAATCAGTAAAATATGTATTACTCTATACTAACAGATTATTTAATTGTAAAGACACACCTCCCTAGCTCCCACCCCACTGCCAAATGATTCCCTCCTCCACCCATTCAGTCTCCTGTAGCTGAGAACTTTGCGCTCCCAGGATTGTTTGAACAGGGTCCTCACATCAAGGCCATGCCTTTAGCTAGGGGCTATTGCCCTCTGACCTCTCCTGCAATAGGTATGTGCAGAAAGACCTCAAAGAGCTGGAATGCGTCTGAAGTCAAACCTGAGCGCTAACACACAAACTAAAATGAGGTACACGCACACACACCAGGGAGGACCACCGAGGGGCCGGGAACTTGGAGAAAACAACATGTTCAGGAACTTCATCACACGCATGCAGAAAAACAGGAGTCCTCCTCCGTGTGCTGAACCCTCAACCTTACCCAAAAACAGTATGATGGCCACTATTTTTGCATGAAATCATCATTCTTGTTGACTTATTTTAAAGCCACCACAAACATGATCAGGTTACGAAGACCTGTTTGCTCAGTTTAACAGGAGATCAAACTGATACAAACTCTGACCAGTAGTCATTCATCATGAGAAGCTTCAATCAGAACAATGATTGATCACTCACATGTTACTGGTTTTCTCTGGTATCATTGTGTTTTTCCCATCATCCTCACATCCAGTGTTGTTTTATATAAAGTGTACAAACTTCTGTTATGAAGTCACAAAATTTACAAACAGACAAAACATGACAAAGCAACTAACTTCAAACAGCTCCTTTATGGGAAAATGTGTCAGTGATTTTATAAATGACACTCTTAAAAGTAAAGGTTCTTCAGTTTTTTATTTTAACATTTTATATTAAACACAAAGATCAAAGTATTTTCACTATAAATCATTCTTTAGCACAACAATTGTATAAGTCACACTATAGATTATTCAAATCACTTTATTGGTTTCAGGATTATTTAAAGCACCAATAAATGTTTTTCTGAAAAACAAAAGGTTCTTTGTGGAACTGAAAAAGGTTTTCTTGTGACAAAAAGCTGTAGATATAATAGTTCTAATTGGAATTAAAAATAAAACTTAAAGAACATGAAGACCTTTATATGTTAAATGTGTTTTTTTAAGTAGTAAATTTATAAAAGTTGAAGTTAAATGCTAAAATAAAGTAATCATAAATAACATTTTGCAATTGTTTTGCCCAAGCAAATAAAGAAAGGAATACAACTTTTATTTATGATAGTGATCAAGAATCATAATATGATTTATGTTTATAACTTTTACCTTGCACTGACTTGTTAATCTATAAATTAGAATTAAAAATTGAGCAGTAATATTTAAAAATATATGTAAAATTTCAGTCTTAATTTTCTGAATTGAAAAGTGAAGCTAAATTGCAAAAACTAATGCTTAAACTGCTAAAATTTGGAGAAAAACGTGTTTACATACAAATCATTAATATATTATAAAGTTCCTAGCAAAACTGCTAAACAGACTGATCTGTAACAGTAAGAATAATTTCATTCGTTAAATTTTCATTCTAAAAAGACACATATTTTGCAATTCGATTAAATCAACTTTTGTTTTATGCACAGAAATTATGTTATTGATTTAATAAACAAATTAAACTCAGAATTAATCACATATTCGTTCAAACAAACAGATTGATTGACAAATAAACAAAATACTTCAGATATACATCTACTAAATGACTTGAAAAACGTGTTAATGCCGTTTTTTAAGTAAGATTTAAAACATAAAACGATATATCGTTTACAGCTTGCGCAATAAATAAACTTTTGTCCCCAATAACGCATATTTGTACTTCTTAAAGTGTTATAATTAAATATCGACGCATGAAAACAGGTTTTAAATCGATAAATTGTTACAAATGAACGAATAAATGAGTTGCGTTTCGATTTGATGTCGAGCAAAGGTAGCGCGGTTGAGTTTTTAAAGATGTGACAACAAACGAGCACTTTAAATAGACACGCCCCTTCACAACACACACACACACAGAGGAATGTTAGACATCTCTGTGACCTTTAATCGCTTTTAAAGATGAGCTCCAATAGTTTTACATGAATGAACCGTCAGTTTTACGTCTCAATAGGGTTCATTCATAAACACATGCAGTTGTTAAGAAAGACAGAGTAGAAACTTAATGAAAGCTGTTCATAAAACACTTTATGGAAGATAACAAATTTAATATGTTGTTGAAAACGAAGTTTCCCATTTGAAAAAAGAACACAAGCTTGTTTTTATATTGTTTTTAGTCCACAACTTAATATAATATCTTAAATGACAAGCAAATACAACGAAAAAAATGAATTTTTATGTGATGGTTTAACATTAAACACAACTTTAGTGTGCAAAATAGTTAAATGTTTTTGTTACATGGCAAAATATTGTGGTGATGTGAAAATTAGTGTAAAGGTTTGTGTATGGAAGTATCAGAGGTTTGGGGAAATCAATACAAAATAACTTAATAACCTGTCAAAGATCTTGTAAAATTATTTATCTTATTTTGTTTAGTAGACAATAACAAACGTGAGTTTGTAAACAGTAGCAAATGCTTTTCAACTGCATCCAAATGAAATAAACCATCTATTCTCAATACATATGGGACAAATGAATTTATAAGTTTACATTGCTCTTCAACCATATGTAGTAAAGTAGATTAATAGTTATGTTTATCTAAACTAGCATTAAAATTGCACTTGGCATAGCTTACATTCACCTACAACTTGCAAAATATAAAAGTTATGAAAGAATCAAAGCTATTAACTCAAATGCAAAAGAGTATTCATGTAAATTAGATCTAAGTATTAAAGATCCATAAACACACACACACACAATCCATCAAATCAATTTATTGAACAAAACAATGATCCATCTACCCTTCTGTGGTGTCACAACCTTTACCAAAATGGCCGTCTTTTGTTCATTCTACAAATCTTCGCACCGATAGGCAGCACCACTGATATTGAGCAGGTATGTAGGGGGATCTGGGTGGTATGTACAGAGCAGAGCCGGGGCCTGGCGCCACATGGATATGCACGAAACCTGAGACCTCGAGCAGTGGCTCTGAACTCTGACATCTGGGAATTCTGTGGATGGTGACCTCTTAGGGTCAGAGGTCATCTGGGAGTCCAACAGTTTCCTTTTTGAGATGGCGAGAGAGAGCACGTCGACCATAAGAGGGTTATTGACTGGTTTGAAGGAAGGAAGGAGAAAAGTTGATGATGCCCCAGTCCACATCTGGCAATAATGGCGGATTTCTTATTATTTACATTTCCATTCAAGGAAGCATTTCCTGTACCTTGGTGAAAGGAGAGATTGAGCGTCCTGTGAGAGCTTACATCTGTGTGTGTGTCCATGTGTGTTAAGTGTATGTACGTTCCTGAGAGGTTGCGGAGAGGGGACGTGATTGAACGCTCATAACGTTTTGATTCAGAACGTTTGTTCGCTCTTTGACAGCACCAAACCCATAGCAGATGGGAAAGGTTGTCATTATCAATCAAAAAATATGTAGCTAATAAAATGTGCTTGAAATTTAGGACTTGTTTGGGCTATAAAGAAGAATGCATAGGCAAAAAGCAATAAAACAATAATTAAACAATAACTTTTAAGCATTGACCCAACATTAAAATTTTTAATTGTGAGCCTGTCTGTGAAAACCAAGATAAAGTCTCAATCTAATGATGAGATTTTAAGCAATAAAATTTGATTTCAATTATGGATTTCACTTCAATTTTCAATCTTTTACATGACATTACTCAGTCAATATTAAAAATATCAAGGTTATATTTTCACAGAATGTTCTTTACATTGTAGAACACATAAATCCCAAAAAATGATTTTATAAACAAACATATAACATTAAAAAAATATTTTACACATAAAATGCTATAATTTTTCTTACCTATTATTAAAAGTTAGAATTTAAAAACCTGCAAAATTTCCTAAACGTTTCCATGTTTTTGATGAACACGAGAGCCCTGAATGTAAAGACACAAAATGTTTGTTTTCTTATTACAAAAAACAACCTTTACTCTTTCTTTTTCACATAGCCACATATAAGGCTTTTGTGATGCTAAACAGAAATTGTGAAAGAATTGATCTCTGTAGCATCATAAATACTTTGAATATTTAAAGGAAGTGATCAAAGGGAGGGATGCACAGCGTGACCCGTACAAGTGATGTTTGCGGGTTAAGATTTGGTGAAAGTGCATTAAATGTACCTATGTTTGCACGTCACTCAACTCTAAAAAGCCCTCTATTTCCTGCTATAACACCATACAGTGTGCAGAAGGCTCCATGCCACCCACCCAGCTGGAATGTCATGCATGCAATTAGGAGAGATTGTAGCAGGAGCTGGGGGGCTGGGTCGGGGGCTGGAACTGGGGGTGGGGGTACGGCGAGGATCTGTAGGCTGCATGAAGAGTCAGTAAGAGGGGGGTGGAAATAAAGGAAGAGGTGGAGGGGGCCTTCAGAAAAACAGACGAGGTGAGGAGACGTATATACAGCCTTCTCACAACCTCACACGGCTAAACCACAGTTACTTTCCCTTCACAGTCATCAATACCCATCAGTTGGAATTGGTCCCCAGTCAATAGCCCCCTTTCCAGGAAAGATACCAGAGGGGGGGAGAGAGAGGGGACGGAAGACTGGGGGGAAAGTCACATGCTACATTACCAAACAGAAGGAAATGTATGAATCAAAGAGGAAGGGAAACACGTTAAATACTGACAAGTCAGAACTGTCGCAGTGAAATGAATGTACGACGCTTTTACAAAAAAAGGGCATACAAGACGAAATTAAACGTTTGTATGTTATTGCAAAGACTAATGTTCAAAAATGTAAAAACATTTAATGGCTCACTGAAAATGTGATTGTTTCGTTTATGGGATGTTTTTTGTAATACATTTCTACAATTTAATTTCAGTCCTGAGGACACCACTGACTATTTTATGTGTTTGTTTTTGTAAAACCTGTTCATGCATGCATATCTTAAGCTGATTATTTAAATCAGACATTTTTTGCATTGAAATTGAGACCTGCTAATTCTAAAATGTAAAATTTATATTTAACCGTGTTGCATTTCATTAAAAGGCAGAAATTAAAGTTAAATGAAGATATCAATAATTAAAACTTATGTTGAGATTAAACATATTCTACACATTTCTACCAGAAGCATTTTGTTTATAAAAAGTGTGTAATTCCCCTGGTTTAAAGACTTTTTGTTTACCTTTTATGTAATTCCTCTGGTTAAGAAACTTTTTGTTTACCTTTAAATTTTTGGGGTGTAATTTTAAACTGATTTCTTATATTTATACTCTTAAATGTTGGCCAAAGAATTAATAGATTTCACACACTCTCTTCATAGAAATTAAAGTGTTTAAATTATTTATAAGTAATAGGACTGTGCAGTTAACATTTCTTTGTAAATAACAGCTTAATTGTTTTTAAAATACTCATAAATCATAAAGATTAGATAATTTTTTAACGTTTGTTTTAAACAATCATTTTAGTTAAAAGGCAAATATTTATTTCGAATTAAACCAACTATGTTTGGTTGAACAGGTTACTGTCAATGTGTAAAAAATTATTAGGTGTAAATCAACAAATTTGTTGTCTAATTTTCGTTTGAAATAGTGTGTACGTTTTTGGCCCTTTAGATGTGCAGTATTTATGTGCATATTTAAAATAACTTTCCATAAATAGTTTTTATAAAAAGACTTTGAAGACTAAGTGGTATGGTAAAGACATATAAACGTTAAAACAACATTTTCAAAGCCGTGTGAACAAACAGAAGCACATGTGCAAATTACCCCTTTCCAAACTTATATGAGTTTTTTCCTTTTCTTGGCGGTGGGCGTGGCTAACGCCGTTTGGGCAGCGTCACATGGTCACTACAGAGGCGGAGATTTTACTGGGAAACTATTTCAATTTTTTCTTCAGCAAGAAAGCACATGCAACATTTACATTGGTTTAATAAAGAATAAGAGAAAACATTTAGTTGGACTTGTATAAATGCGAAATACATTTTCTAATAAAGTTTACATTTTTAAAGATATTTTGTCAAGCAAAATTATTTACTTATTGTGGCAAAAGTTATTTTAAAGTTAAAAACCTGATTTAATTCAAACTATTTCAAATGTAAACATATTCGTTTTTCTTACAATTTTCCTGATCATTCAGTGGTTCAATTTTATAAATATGTTTAATTCAAGCGTTAAAAATATATGTATTTTTTAAATATAAACTTTTGTGTGCATGAACACGTAGGCTTTTGTGTGCGTGTTTTCAAAGTTTCGCATTCGAGATCACATGGACACAAAGGACAGCACGTGCAACTCGTGCAAAAACAAGAGCATGGGCTATATATTAACCATTGCATGAGAGCGACAAGAAGAGGGTTAATGGCTCGTTGACAATTGCGAAGTGCATGCAAATTTGCGCTTACCATTTCGCTAATGGACATACAGCCAACGGCCTCGGCTAATGTTGTGGGACATCTCCTCATTTACGTAGACTAAAAGGTGCATACATGAAGCAGTTTTTCATTCACCTTCACGAGGCCTACCAACTTCCGCCCTTCCTTCCGCAGGCACAGTGCACTAAAGGGTATCAGTGATATAGGCCCTGTGTGTGTGTTTTTTAGAAAGGGAGAGGGGGTGACCCTCCAGATACGTCCATTGCATACTGAATTCACGCTCTGCTTTGGATCAAACGCTCTCTGGCGATTAGCTACACAATCAAGCTCCGCAGTAAACGGGGAGAATAAGACAGAGAGAGGCGGTTCTTTTCCGCCGGACAATGCCATTATTTAAGCTCCATTGGTCAGGAATGTGGGATTTTACAGGCCGCTGCCCTCCTCTAGGCGTCAACCAAAGGGCCTCCGCTGAGAGTTCCCCCTCTCACCCTCTCTTTCCTCGGGCTACCATATCTATCCTGGAGACCTATAGCTGTCTCGGTGCATTCCACAGTTGCCTCTCTAAGCTGTCGTCCATTAAAATCAGCAGGCATGTGCAAACTTTCAAAAAGCACCAAGTACCTTGATCTTTTAGGATATGTATGATCGTTTATGCTTTATACGTTTTTTTTTTACTGGAAAACGTGGGAACGTCTTATGTTTTGGGAAACTGTAAAGTGTAGCTACTTCTTACCACAATCTTTGAATTTATAGAAATGATTAATTGAAATAGGCTTTATGTTTATGATAGCAAACTGAGACTTTTTTCAAAATTTAAATATGTAATTTAGAAGATTACAGTTCAGAATAAACTTTTTTTAACTTTTCGATTTTTTGCATCATGTAACTTTTTATTATGTAACTTAAGTGATTAGGCCTAATTGTACGAATACGAGTTTGTGTTTACTTTAAAAAAAATAAGTTTTTTACTTGGCACAGGAAGAAATTTGTGAATGGGGAGCAGAATTTGAGCGTTCATTGTTAAACTAAAACTATATGGTGACGTGTTAGTCCAAACATCCAATCGCAGGTCTCGCAAGACAGTTAAATACCTCTGATTCCAACCAATGACGCTTCAAGCGGCAAAGACTAGCGCAGAAACGGACCAATAGTGGGGGCGCATGCAAATGAGGAATTTGCTTCAGTAAGAGCTGAATGTCAACTAGTCAAAGATGGAGTCTTGAGCAAAGAGGGCCACAAGGCTTGCCATGGATAAATTACAATTTTGTTTTCCCAAACCACGAGAGTGAAGAATGTGCGAGCATGACAAGATGGCACAATGTTAATAGAGATAAAGACGAAGACGTTGGAAGAATTTCGCGACTCTTGCCTTGCAACCCTTGGGTCCAACTTTTTCTCTTTTTGTCGGTCTCTTCTGGTTTCACGGATTGTCCCTCCCTTGGCCAGGTACCATTCATGAAATTTAGGGGTCCTCTTGCAGTTTGTGAGTAGCATCCGGGTGATTTGATGGAAATGGCGGGAGCTCAGGGGCAAAGACGACAACGTTGAGTCGTCTTGGGTGGGGAGAACGACGAATGGGGTGCCATAGAAGACCCCGAACATGGCTGTAGTTGGAAATGTATAGAGCGCACTGGTGAGGATACCAAGTGGGCATTGCGTTTGCTGTGTGTGCATGGCTGCCTGCTTTTGAGAAGTCATGTCAGTCAAATGAAACAATTTCTTTTTTTATTCTCTTCTCTATTAGCAACCTTGATTATATATTGAAGACACCTGATTTTGATATATTGCCCGAGGAATCAATGTAAAGGTTTGAACTTTAACCAGTGAATAACTCGCAAAAGCTCTAGTTGTGTAATTTCCACGTGCTTTCGTGCACAGTCAAATTGCATCAGTAATTGTAAAATGTATATGGCTGATATAAAAGATTTTGCGAGGTAATGTTCTTGCTTTTGAATTAAACACGAGGTGCCACTTGGTCGGGGTTGTTTTTTAACACAGTGGGCTCAAGTTGTAATGTAAACATAATAATCAAAAAAGAAAATGCCGTTTTTAAAATTACAACACTGTTATTTTCCACACAAATGTTAGCCTATGATTAGGCTAAAATTGAATAGAGGGGATGCATCGAAGTCGAGGCATCGTGTGCGATTTACAAGCACTGACATTAATCCGTGCATTGTCGAAAAGAAATATTTCCACGAAACACTCGGATGTTTTATTTGCTGTAAATCATTTACTGTTTGTAATTGGCGTATAGAATTGTATTAACGGAGGTTGGCACGAGGTCGTGTGTGTGTGTGTGTGTGTGTGTGTGTGTGTGTGTGTGTTAGCTCATCATCGAAGTGTAATTTGATTGCAGTTATAATTAATGTACACATGTCAAGGCCAAACAGTAATGTTTGTCTAAGGAAAAAAATACGCTTTCCGTGGTTTTTGCAAGTGTCCGAAATCAGTGTTAATCTATATATTGAAAATAACCATAAGGAGCCCCCGCCCCCTACCTTTGAAACCCCCCAAGTAAGGGGGGTTTCAAATTGCCACTTTGGCAAAGCGGACGAGAATAAAACGTATTAAAGGAAAGTTTCTCGCACTGTATCGCGGAATGTGCTCTTTGCCCTATTTTTTTCCTCCCTTCGTTTTCAACTACAGAGTGCTTGTCGTAAGATAGAGTTGAAATTGTTTGCAATACGTGAAAGCATTAGCTTCCTGTTAAATACAAATGCTAATTTAGACAGTGCCACGTCCTGTTATGTCCAATTTAATTTAATTGCGTATTGTTGTTTTTCCAAGCCAAAGGTTAGTCAACTTTTACCTTACGTCAATTTAAAAGATTTATTTTATAAAAGTGGTACTTTGTTTTTAATTTTTATTTATTTAATGTGGAAATATGCATTTGCTTCGTAACTATTCGTTTCGTAAATTCACCCTGTGTGGCACGAGGCACGTGGCGATTTGATAGTCTAAAATAAGACTAAATTACTAGCATTAGAGCAAGCATGTCTTGTTTTCTGTTTCTTTACTGTTGTTGACCAGGGCCCTTTTTCTGTTGTACTACTGTGCAGTCAGATGAGCAGTGCAATATTAAAAGGGCATTGGCTGACAAAAAAATAAAAGAGGAAAGAAAAAGTAACCTCCACCCCTCCCCTTTACTTTCAAGTTCTCCCACCCTCAGCTCAAAATTATTGAATGTAGCTAAATATCATAATTGATTAAACAGGTGTAATGAATTGATTTTAATGACTTACTAAAGTTATTTCGTTTGATTTACGCCAAGATCAAAATTTAAACAATCGTGTTACAATTACAAAATATTTAGCCTGTTATGACGTCAAAATGGGTTGCTCAAATTAGCAAAATAATGCAACAATTTCTTACGCAAATAAAATAAATAACTGACACAAAATGTTTCACGCATGTTAACCTGCATATCTTGGTAGTTAAATCAAAGTGTGCTTAGCAAAGATTTAAGTAATATATTTAATATAAAAGTAATCACGTTATTCATCATTGATTTAATAAATGTAATAGACATTATCTCAAACTATAACGAATGTTTTAGCCCTCTTTAGATTCAAGGTTTAAGATTCAAAGCCTGTTCAAAGGTGGTCCATGCGTTTCTGTTGCAGCTAAAAACGAGCTATGGTCTGTTGCTTTGACGATGTTGCACTACTGAACCATCTACTCAAGCAGTGCAATAGTATTGTCATTGCATTTGGCTTTCGCTTACTCACCCCATAGACATTTTAAACCCAACTGGGCTACCAGGACATGCTTATGGACTCTGTATAGCGTTGAAGCAGATAGGCCTAATGCGCCCTTGTATTGCAAATGGCGAAAAGGCGAGACTAGCCCGTATTACACAAGTAAACGAGCCCAAATGTCCGCAATGTTACCGATGACGGATTAATTGCATGCACCCACAGGACTGTTAAAAAGCATGCACCAGGCGTGTGAACTGCAGGATCTGACCTATGGTATGTACTATGTGACGCCAGCTTTTTCCACTTCTTTGAAAATGCACCCAGACCACGCCTCCCATAAGAACATTTTGTACGACCGAGCTCGTCTTCGTTTGCATTGAGAACCACGTGTTAGATTAAGTAACTCTCAAACAATGCTTTGAAGTGAGTTTCTCAACCTTTTGCATATTTCGCTAACTTCTGTATGAGGCCTACAGGCTGTAGTGTGTGGCAGTGGACAACTACACGAGTCAGACACATCAGTATAAAGCTGCGTAACTGTAATATATTTAAATAGGCCTAATTCATAATCCAAATGCCCTTTACGTTTTGTCAATGCGCACAGATGTCACGAGCACATGAAATGTTCTCAAAACAACGGATTTATCAATAGTAATGTCATCCTATGTAATAGATAGTGTAACAAACAACACCTTACCGTTTTTAACATTATGCGCCACGAGTGAAAACATTTAAAGAATTAAGCCTTGTTTGTTTTTTTTTACTTGTTTTTTTAAACCTGACATGTATTTAAATACTGCATTAACGAAAAAATATATAACTAGTTGAAAGTAATTGCATTGCTTTTTACTTTGTATGCATTTATTTAAAAAAAATTAAAATTAATATTAAATTATTTTATTCAATAGTTCTGATTTGTTATAAATGCCCTTTTTCGTACTGTTAAATTTCAGAACGAAAATTTATACAGATAACTAAATTAGAGATTTATTTGTTGGAATAAAGTGCCAAAGCCTTCATTAATATTTTCCTTTTTACGCCATTATTTACGCCAACCTATGTTGTGTGAATTATGCAGACCAATGCTTTTTTTGTGACCGTCATTGCTTTTACCTCCTTCATAGAAGTAGTAGGTGAGTAAACATTTATACATATATAGATATGCATTTTTTTTATATTTACATAAGGAAACTGTTCCAGAAAGCTGTAGGAAGGGATGATTCTCTTGTTTGAGCCAGATCGGTGGGGGATGGGACTATTTGTAAGGAATGTAGGGGGCAGGTCCCTTTCCAAGAGGGGAGGAAAAGGAGGAAATGTGAGGAGGGGAGGTCGCCCATAGTGACATTTTACTGTTGGTCAGTATCTACAAGGTTATGCAAGTTACGTTTTGCAGGTTGCTACATCAAAGAATGAACATCTGGCCAAATTAATGAAAATCTCTGTTCCTAATCATTCGTAAGTCGTTGTCTTTACATGTGCGTAATTACGCACGAGATACCTCCTATCTTCTCATTATGCATAGCCTACGTACATTGACACCATATCTATAAACGTATATTGCCCCGAGGTAGGCTCTTAAACTCACCTATATAATCTGGGTGTATGAGGAGTGTTGGGCTACGTCCCCCATTCCGAATGGCGCATGCGCAGCGCAGTCATTGGGCACTATATAGCATACTGAGGCCTACAGCTCGTGTGTTCTCATTATACAGCACCAGTCCTGAGCTTGTGGGCTTTGAAGCTTCATTTGAGGGCACCGTCTGGTGGTAAGTGTCTATCCGATTTAGTATCGTTACCTTCTGGATAACCAATAAATGATACAATTTTAATTACGAAAATAGGGTGGTGGTTACGAAAATAGTGTGTAGCGTACCTATGTATGCGTAGTTTACTTTATACTTCATAATGCTACAAAACCACCACAGGTCAATGTGGTCTCTCCATATTAATCTATCGTTGCGCATACGTGTACGCTGGATGCATATTAATTATTAGTAACCCTAAAAGGGCGTTGTTTTCTTGCCCTGATGTCGCGCTACAACATTTCAGGGGGGCAAGTAAGATCATGCATGTGAGTTCAATGTGAAATTCCCAAAGGAAAAAAAACATCCTGTTGGAGCATGTCGTTAACTCCAAGGCAGAAGTTGGTATGCGTGGAATTGCAGTGCACCAAGACTGCTTTTGGACGCAGATAACCAAAGGGCGTACAACGCTTTCCAACCAGTGTTGCTGATATTTGAAAGCTACAGGGACAATACAAGAGCGCCATTGAAAAGTTTGGTCTTAATTTGATAGCATTGCATGTACATATGTGACCTTGTTTGTGAAATCCAGGCTAAAGTCTTGTCCAATTATGGAATTAGGAGCTGATTTTAGTTATTTATTTTTACTTTGAGTTCAGTCGTTGACATGATTTCTCAATACCAAAGTTATAATTTTAAAGAATGTTCTTTATATTATATAGGATGATTTTATGGAGGAAAAACTACATTACAAAAATTACGTTAGCTGGATTTTTACAGACTTTGGTACATTAATGTACTGAAAATATTTATTTAAAAACATCACATGGTATTTGGTCTGACCACAGCATGTATGTTTATCTATAGATAGATAATGTGATTTTGAGTATAAATCGTACATGCAGATCTTTATACACTTGGAGTAATAAAAAAAAAAAAAAAATTAAACCATAAAAAACACTGTTTACTTACTCCACAGAAAAGTTTACCTTTAGGTGTTTTTATCCATGAATTTCAACTAAATTTTCTACATGACTCAAATGAATTGATGCATCTGTTTAGTCAAACCCCATTAAGGTTGGTTTCTTTGCAGTGAAGTGTCAGATGTCACCTAAAGAGGTTTGGGAACCATTTCCAGTCTCGCCTTATCTGCCTGGGAATTATTATTTTTAAACGATAGATATTGTATTTTGCACAAAATGTTTTTTTTTACGCTGTGTAATTATTTGTCTGATGTTAAATGCATCTTGCAGGCGAGACCCTATCAATATTGCCTCTGCTTTTTTCACTGTTCATGGAGTAGTGCAATATTGCTTATAGGGTCTTGACTTTAAGGGTAATCTGCAGTTTCGTGAACATTCAAGGATTTCAATGTCTGGATTTCAATTAAAATTATAATTTCATGTTAAGGCTTACAAATCTCATCAAATTACAAGATTTTACTAAACTAACTAAAACTAAACTAATATTTGTGGGTCCCTCAAACAAAATATGTGCCTATATCTATTTATTATTGACATTTTAGTGCATAAATAACTCATCTGTTTCTTGCTGTTTAGCTTTTATATCAGTTCTAAATTCATGTTTGAGTTATTTCTTTAATGGCCACTATACCCCTATATGCTAAGTAATTTACAAAGGGGTGGTTTCCCGGACAGGAATTATCTTAAACTAGGACTAGAGCTTAGTTTAATTAGGAAATAGTTTTAACAAACATTACTTGTGTCCATTTTGAGGCAAAACGCAGGGCACTGGTGTATTTTAAGATATGTTTAAAAGAGATGTTATTAGTTTGGACAGTTCTTACATTTATTTTAGTCAAGGACTAGTCTAATCCCTGTCTGGGAAACCGCCCCATAATGTATTTGTTACGTGTTAGGCTTTGCCATACATACACCTTCAAACTAAATGTATACAGTATACGTTTAAAATTGCATTTAGACGAAAGAAGTCTATTTCTGGTTTTGTTATCCTTGCAGCATCATCGTCTTATGATCTATAGGTAATTTTCAAATGAGTATATCTACACAGCGGCACACAGAAGCTGTGCTGAGGGTCTGAAAAAAGCCAGAGGAAAATAGATGGTAAACCATAATGTTTTTGTGTCAGTCACCAAATGCCAAGGGCCCATGCACGAGAGATTCAGACAGAATGCATCACATATAAACGTTCAGAAGACCTGAAATGGCTTGCAAGCGTTTAGTTTAGTAAATGAGACCAATTGAAAACGGATGGAGAGCCAGGGGATTTATCAACGGCCTGTCTCTTGATAAGACTGACTGTATGTGTGTTCTGTCTGTTGCCTGATACTCTTTCCCTGTTGCACTACTGTGGGAGCTGCAGCAAGCAGTGCAATATTGAAAGGGCATCAGTCCACCGGACCAGACCACCAAACGCACGCACACACACCTACTCTTTATTTACAGCAGATGATCCTGCATGGTTTAATCAAGCTGAGCCACAAGGCATTAATCCTGCCTATATACCTTTTATGGCTCGTGTTTGTTTCTTGTATGTTTGCATTCAGTTTTAAATAAAAGCATGTAATAAATGTGAGTAAATAGTGTGTCCTTGCCTGTTTATTTATTTACTTGTTGTTTACAGGAGAAACACATCTCACTTTTTACAGAAACTAAATGTTTTTTATTTAAATGTGTTTGTTTGCTGTTTAAAACAAATGCTTACTTTACATTTTTTTAAATCTTAATTTTATTGCCAAATATTCATAAGTCTTTAAGTTATTCCCATTATTTATATTTATACAATTGCACTGTAATCATACCATTTTCAAACATTTATTGTTTTCTTGAATATATTGTTTCATTTTATTAATTCGAATTGGGTTTTATTCGGCTTGTCCAAATATTTTTTGTATAAAGAAATTGGTTTATTTTCAGAATAGATTTTATTTAATAGAGTTGGTTCTTAATATTGTCATAAGGATCTTTAATTTGTATTTATTCAAGGGAACTTTCAAAAGGCAAATTGCATGTCCACAGCTGTGGTAAGCACAGCAATGCCTGCTTGTGTTGTTTCAGTCACTTACAAACATCCCTGAAAACTTTTCACCTGTTTGCGACATGATGGTCTTCAGTTTTACTCTTAAATCGTCACTGGACCATGTAAGGATCCTAAGATTTCATGGTTAAACCCCCCCCAGTTCACTCAATCCAGCTATTCAAGTGATTATGAACAGTGCAATAGAAATCAAATGATGCTATTGAGCTCTTTAAATCATGTGACTTTGTGTTCCCATGAGTCTTCTGTATGTATGGCACTGCGTCAAGTCAAATACATCACTTTGTTTAAGATATGATGAGAGCATTGATAGTATGAAAGACCAGTACAAAGATCAACAAAAAATTTGGAAAAAGCAATGAAACTGGATTCATTCACAATTGTAAGAGATTTTATATCAATTTAGTTTACCTGATAAACTACAATATTTACTTTTTTTATTAGACATTATGGAGATGAACCATATGAAATCCATGGTGAAGATAGAATTTATATCTTAATTGAAGGATGATTGACTGATCTGCCCAAACTCTGTGTTATATTATGTCGCCATCTTCTGGAAAGACAGCATACACGGTAGACTTCAACATGCCATGAAGGTCGACTGCAAACGTTTTTGGTTTATTCACAATTTGTTAATTTTGTGATAAGAGTGATTTTAAAAACCCTGATAAGCTGTATCAATATGAAAATTTGCATTAATGTTGAAATTAAAAGATGTATTAAAATTAATTAACTTTTTATTAGCTACCAAACCACTTTCCAATACTTTCGGCCATTAATGCATCATTACTTCACGCAGACAAGATTCTTTGATTATATAAAATATACGAGTTAATTTTCAGTAAAAATATATTTAGTAAAATATTAAATAATGTTTTTGTTTATTGTTATTAAGTGTTACAGTAGCCTATGTTATGCAAGTAAACTGCAATTTGAAACGCGAATTTATTATTCCTTGTTATCGGCGTTATTGTTATTGTTGCAAAAACTTATCGGGCATTAAATTTGCTTTATTCTAGATAAAACAATAAAAAAAAATCCTAACAAATCTAACCAAAATACCACGCTTATCTTCAAATCGTGTAAAAATCATTTTCTTATTTATTTAGTCAATAAAAGCTAATAAGTTAGCACAGTTCTATTGTAATATTAAATAATCTACGATATTTGTCGTATGCTATTGGTCATTATGTTGATTATTACAAAGGGCCAATTATTGAGATTAAATTGTTTTTATATGAATAATGTAGGTCTAGATCCAGCAAAAATGTTTTTATCTAAACAGCATTTTTGTAAATTAGGTTACTAACCTAAAGATTTGGATCACAATACCTTTTGAAAGTGAAAGGAAGATGATGTTTCATTGAAGCTGACTGTACAACAATAGGATGTATTTATTTACAGGTCAGAGCTGTTCCTACAATAAATCTCCCACTGCGGATTATTACACAATCTTTATTATCTGAGAGATCATATCGCGGTGATATTTCTACTTAATCTATATAATATTTGTACGAATATGCTGCCCCCTTTAGCATATGTATCGCCATTAATTTTCCAGAAAAATACTATAAAATATTACACAAAATATTCGACCCTCTCGACCCATCTCCTTGACAGAAAATCATTGTTTTTAAAGCAATCTTCAGTAGGCCTACCTAGTTTGCAGTATTTATTATTTAGGAGCTTATTCGTATAAGTTCATCAAATGAAAATCCTGTCATCATCCTCCTCAAGTTGTTCCAAACTTAAACATTTCTTTGGAAATGTATACTATGGAAGTGAATGGTGCCCCAGTTTTGTTTTTCAAAGTATCTTCTAGTATGTTAAGCAGATCAAATAAACACATTCGTTAACAATATTAAATGCATTAGCTAACATGAATTAATATTGTTAGTTCATAATGTATTTCTCTTTGTTAATGTTGTCAACAAATGTTAACAGATACAATTTATTTAAAAATGTATTAGTAAATGCTGAAATTAACATGAACTAATAATTATTAATTAATTAATAAATGGTATAGAAGTATCGTTTCTTTATTTTCAACTTTATCATAAAGTGTTACCAAGAAATTTATACTGGTTTAAAGGGGACATATCATGAAAATATGTCAACCTAGAAAATGTGAAAAAGATCAACCCAGTAACTTAATGTTGGTAAACCATTCTCTGCAAGCATGTGAAAAAATAGGTCATAGAAATTTGGCTCCCCTTGTGATGTCAGAAGGGGATAATACCGCCCTTAATCTGAACTATCTAACCACAGCACTGCCATTTAGTATCTCAGCTAATTTGCATTTAAAAGGACACATTTTTGTGGCAATTTTAACATGCTATAATAAATTATCTAAATGATATTTTGAGCTAAAACTTCACATATGTACTCTGGGGACACTAAAGATTTATTTGACATCTTAAAAAAAGTCTTGTGAAATGTCCCGTTTAAAACAACTTCACAGAATTGTCATTTTTCTATCCCTGAAACATTATACATGGGAGGGGAATCATAAGACAAACTATAGCTAATAATATTTCTAAACTGGCATGGACAGCAATAAAAACCTTTAATACTAATGTTTTCAAAAACATTTATTTAAACTTTTATCAAATTGTGTCCATGTTTGGTCATATACAACAAACGGAAAACTAAATAAACTATATCCAGAAAAATGTCAGGATTTGTTGTGTGCAAATGTATTACTCTTCATTTACTAAATGTTTTAAATCATTTTTCAATTGTTCCAAATAAGAGAAATGTGTTGGTAGATCGAAGTATAAATAATATAAAATACACTCATTTGTGGTCCACAATCAATTACAAGTTTGTCATTTTAATTCATTTTCTATACAAACCAAAACATCCCAATCTTAAGAAAACCACAAAACAATAAACAAACCGAGTCCAAAACAATTGTAAAAGGTACAAGTTTGCTGCACTACAAGAGTGGTTTGATCAACAAATGTACATTCTCTAAGAAACTGAAGGTTTAAATAAAAAAGATTTCACAGCGGGGGTGAGTCGAGTTCTTGGTTGTTCAGAGTACAGCGCGGTCTGTCTCCATCAGCCCATCATCAGAGTTCATCATGGCGCATTGGATCACTGCTGGGCTGAATGAAAACGCCCTCCATTACCTTCCAGTAGTTATGGTGATTGGGCGACGGCATTCCATGGACCTCACGCTGGCCTCTGATTGGATGACCATACTGTTCTCCAGTAACACTGAGGAAAATCTCAGTGCCGGCGTGTTTGAATCGCACGGCATCGTCTCGCTCCCAGAATGTTGCGCTGCACTGTACTATCCATACATCTAAACTATCACCTTCTCCATCTTCCCCAAATGCACTCACTTCCTGCAGGCACAAAACACGTCTTTTTAATAAATAAATTCGAATAATACAAATCTAGTCATTTACAGTTTAGAAAGCACAGTGAGTCTTGCACATTTGCAGCCACTGAAGACTAGTTTAAATGTATTAATAATAATACAGTAAATATGTGTGCATGTGTGAAAAAATACCTGGTTGCTGGACAGGGGAGAGGTGAAGTGATGCGAGTGCAAGTTGCGGCCCGTCTTCATGTGTGTGATTCGTATGGCCTGACCACATTGAATGGGTACTCCTCGTTGGCAAGGTTCATCGGGTTTCCCACGGATACGCCAGTAACTGTTGGCATCATCTGCCAAATCCACACCGGTTACTGACTGCTGCCCACTACCTGCAGAGATTACAAATGTGACTTGTTAGTGTTAAAGGGACAGTTCACCCCTAAAAAAATTATTTATTCATTCTAAACCTGTATGAGTTTCTTTCATCTTTTGAACACACACAAAAAAACATATTTTGATAAACGAGGATTACCACACAGTTGATGGCACCCATTGACTTCCATAGTAGGATAAACAAATACTATGGAAGTAAATAGGTATCATCAGTACTGTGGTTACCCCATCATTTACCCATCAACAGAATAAAAAAACTCATACAGGTTTTTAGAATATAAATGTTTTTAAATATTTAAATAATTGGCACAGATTATGTGCTGTATGCAACTGTGATAGGTTCACAACACACACACTTATATAATGTATACCTTGCAATGGACTGCAAGCCATTTTGGATAAAAGCGTCATCCAAATGAAATAAATGTAAATCTTGCTATCAGTTGGTAATTCCCTGGCACTTTATACACATTTATGCTTTTATCCAAAGCAACTTAAAGAGCATTCAGTCTATACATTGCATTTATCAGTATTTGTGTTCCTGGGATTGAACCCATGACCTTTGCTTTACTAAGGCTCACACCTTTGCAGCTTAAATATATGAATGATTATCGTGTTAACATGGTACTTGCGAGACTACCATAGTATTACCATACTTTGCATCTTATTACCATGGCACTATCTCCATTGTGGGTGCACCTGTCGTCAGATACGTAATAACATGTATCTACCGCTACCAGATAGGAACAAATAAACTAACAAAAATAAAAAACAGATTTGGGAAGAAAGACTGTCAAATAGAGGCTGACAGTTTTATTATTACTGATGGGATAGATTGAAAGTTATTAAGTTAGCTTCCTGGCTAATGCATGCACCACCAGCTGCTATTACGCTGAGCAAATATGAAAATAAAACAACCATCGAACACTAAATTACAATTTAGTATTATTTTACGACTAACTTGACCAAATCAGTAAAGCTGGATGATATTCATCGTCAAAACTCGTTATACCTGAGCCGTATTTGACATCATGCGAGTGGAGTCTGACGCTGTGCCGGGTGTTCATCAGTTTAACAAGAGATCCGCACGTGACATAGCTCGAATCCACATCACGACCACCGCACTGAGTAAACATGACACAAAATAAAACCAAATCCAGAAGGACGGTTGTAACTTTTAATTGCCCCATCGTCAAAGCTCGCATTTATCTACATAACAGAAAGATGGATACGGAGAGTCCCATTCAAACGCCGACTCGCTTTCTAACCAATCGAGTCATGACAAGTCCGAAAACAAGGAAGTGATCGGAGAGCATACACGGAACTCAGTGATTGGTTGAAAGCGTTGCGACGTCACTTTCGGTTAAAAGCGACGGGTTAAATTTACACGATATTTATTTGCTATATTTGTTCAGTAAATTGATTTGTAATGACTAGCGTCTTGTTTGCGGATTGTATTGTGACTGGCAATAAAAAGTTACACATTGAACTCATGTAATTGTATTATTTATTTATATTGGTTTGTTTTCCTGGCAGCTAATGGTAATAATCTTACTATGTAAAAAAATCGAACTATGCGATCACGTATTGTTCTTGTGCTTTATATAATAAAATAAAAAGTTGCTGTTTTGACATAACTTACAGTTAAAGTCCATCCATCTATCCGCCCATTCTCCGAAACCACCGCTTTGAATAAAAGAGTTTGCAAATATATAAATGTAATTTAAATGTTAATTCCTGTTTGAAAAAATATATATAAATGGCCTGCTTAAAATCACTAATATGCTATTTATAGACTTCTTAAAATTAAACAGTTCATGAAATAGCAAATATTGACGACTGTACAAATATACAAGCTCAAATTATTGCTTTGATTAAATTGTATTGCATAATGAACTTCGAGTTTGTTTTTAAATCTAGCGCATCCCACCGGTTCATACGTTCACTCTCTTTGGCGCCGTCTGCAGGACATCGCGCGACGTCGCAATTCTGTCCTGCTTGTGCGCACACGTGTCTGTGGTGAGAAACCAAATAAGATGAATAAAATAATAAATAATACAAATTTTGTATAATTTACCGACACATAAAATACTGCCTACGTGAACGTTTACTGCCTTACTGAAAGATTGTCATTCCTTAAAAATAATGTAACTGTTTTTCGGTATTTAGCTACAATTACTTATATTTAAAATGTTAGGAAAATTGTACGCGCGTGGCTTTTAACAACGCATGACTGTCTGCGTAAACAAAACTTGAACGTGACGTAGTGCAAGAACAACGTGTCATGCATGTATCCATCCCCCTTGTGTTTAAAAAACATCATCTAACTCTGTCAATTATGTTTCAAATATAGGTTACTTTAAAAAACATGTACACTTAAGTAAATTTCTAAAAGTTATGTTTTAAATTAGCTGTACTTCCCAAAGCACAGAAGTGTAAACCAGATGTCTCTCTCTCTCTCTTCTTTCTCTCTCTCTCTCTCTCTCTCTCTCTCTCTCTCTCTCTCTCTCTCTCTCTCTCTCTCTCTCTCTCTCTCTCTCTCTCTCTCTCTCTCTCTCTCTCTCTCTCTCAGTGACTTTTTCTTTTTTCATATTTCTATATGAGGTTACGTGTCTTGGGAAACTATTCACAAGTCACCACGTATGCAAAGTCACACCTGATGTCTGAGGTCTTTACAAGGATTAAGGATCACGTTCCTCTCTGGTGAGTATAACCTAGATAACAACATGTTTTCAATACTGCTTAATAATTAATGTTCGAGAAGCCTAAACAAGTTAAAACAAATAATACAGGAGTCCATCTTATGATTATCTTAAAAAAAGGCAAATAAAAATTTATTATTTTTCTTGGCAAAACTTTCTTTTCAGTCATGTCTCTTTTAATGGCTTCCTGATGCTTGTAGATTCAACAGCTAATAAAAGGATTTTCCAAAATATAAACACATTTGAATGCGTCTCTTGTAACATAATTGTAAACAAGTAAATATTTTAAAAATAATAACTTTATATTTTACATTTATAACTTCACAGCTAATAAGTAGTTGTATATGTCAAACATTGTTATTTAAAGACATGGACATATCAAGGCCTATATTAATATCATCCTACATGCTCCTCTTGCTGTGATCTCATTTGTTTTAGTATGAGTCAACAGAAGTTATTTCGAAAGCTTCAGTTATTCTTCAGGTCACACCTAGGTCCATACTGTGCTGTTTTGTTAGACCTAATGTTACAAATGTTAATGACAAATTGAAGTAGCCTACTCAATGATGATAATCATAATATAATACAGGCATGTAAATTAAATATGTCACTGTAACCCAAAAGCATTGCTGTAGAAGCACAACAATTTATTAGGTTGATTTCCAGAAATGTATGGTCCAATGCATAACTGTTAAAATATATTAGTACCTCCTGTGCTAATATAGTACCTCCTGTGCTACATACAATCTTGCTCTCTGCTCCTGGCATACATTGTGCTAGGCCTAATTTTTACATTACTGGAATCTTTAATCAAATCTATTATTCCCATTTTAATAAATCATTTTACTGTGTATTGATTCTACATGCATCAGGGAAGGACACTAGTGGAAACTATCCACTAAGATGTTGACGTTATTTTAATCACACTCTATAGAGGGCGCTATAACTCCGGAAAAGGAAATTGCATTATAACGCATTCGGCCGGGTCTGATCCGCACAGGGTTGGACACGATACATCATAAAACCCGACGGATGGCAAACACATTAAATTAAAATGGGTAAGTGATTACAACACCCTTCCTGTCATATTTTAAACATTGAATAAGAGATGATAAGGCTTTTTGATAAAGTTAGTGATTCGTTTCTTAGAATTCCCGGCTATTAATAGATCAAAGGGTTAAATGAAATACATTGAAACCGATGTGTTATCGGATTTGTTAGATTAAAGTGGCACTGGCAGCTAACATGTTAACACGGACGTAGACCTACGGATCTGATACAGTCATGTTTATTAAGTGACGTGTTAATTCAAAGAAACATTGTTTCCTGCTTTCCTGCCTGAATGATTTCATCCTTCACTACATATGACTCCTCCTAAGACTTTTATTATTTAACTGTTGGTGTCAGCATCGAGCAGAGGACAAGATGCCTCAACCCAAAGTGAAGCTGGTGGTGACAGGGGATGATTTTGGGTACTGCGAGAGAAGAAATCAAGGGATTGTGGATTGCTTCAGAGCTGGTGGGATCTCCAATGTCTCTCTGTTGGTGAATGCAGTCTCGGCGAAGCATGCAGCAGATTTGGCTAAAAGGTACTGCATTTCTTCATATCACTTTAATACTTTGAATTGTTTTGTGTTTGTACATTAGCCTACGTAAATGTGTATGTTGCAATTTTACTTGGAAATTGGTGACGATGATGCAGCATGACTCTTTATAGTCAAGTTTGGGTAAAGGCACACGGAATTTTTCCATATATGTAAGCCTTACTGTGTATTCTGTATATTTGATAATTTCTTTGATTTGTTTTCCTTATTTCTTAACATTTACATTTTTATGTTTTATTTAAAAATATATCTGCAACAGTGTTAAATCATAAAAGTGCTGTAGAATTCAATTTGAATTAAATTTCAGAAAAATCTATTAGGTTGATAGATTCAGATGCATTATATTATTATGTGGACACACAGGTATAACATTCCTATTGGACTCCATGCGAATCTCTCAGAAGGTCTTCCTGTTTCCCAGAAACTGACAGGATCAACACTTCTTAACAAAGATGGGTTCTTTCATGGCAAGATGGGATTTCGGGAGGTTCTGCAGAGTGGGCAGCTCATGATGTCGGAGGTAAAACAGGACATACTCATCCATGGATGAGACAAACTGAAAGGAAACTTAGCATCCATGTGGTACTGCTTGTCAAAATATACTAAAAAGCAAATATATTTGAGGATTTTTATACCAATGAATGCTTAGGATTTAGTAGTGATGTTGTATATACAGTAAATCTGTGCCAATAGGTGATATTAAACGGGCATCTGTGCCAAAAATGGGTAAGCGCTGAGGACTTTGCTCTCAAAAAGATATGACATTTATGGTATTTTGTTCTTTTTAATCCAGAACAGTATACAGCAAACAAAGCACTATGTTATGTAATGCCTACAGCATTAATGTAAAATAGACTATTTACCACTCTATGTACATCATAAATTGTATGAAAAAGGAAAAATATTGACATATGGACGTCTTTCACCAAATTATTTGTTTATGTCAGCATTTTGGTTTTATCTATTCTGCACGTTTGTGTATAGTTGGGTCAAGCATAAAACAATAACAAAGATTCTAACAAATAAGATGAAGGGTCAGAAATGCATTGAAAAAATATTTGTTGGTTCAACGTAAAAAGTAAGTTACACTAAAAAGAAAAAATATGCAGCATGAGGTCAAAACAACTTGGTTTTGCAAGTCAACTCAACCTACTATTTTAAGTTTTGGCTTGTGAAAAGTTGACACAGCTTATAAAATCAAGTTGTTTAACTTAATTTTTTAAGTTATAGTAACACAAATGCTGCATATGCATTTTTTACAATGTATACTTTGTTGCATTAAAAGTTTAAGTTAATTCAACTTAAAAATAAAAAAAATGGTAAAAATGGTCTCAATTAATATTTTTAAGTTGAATTACTTAAATAAAAAAAACAGGTAACATACTTTATAAAGCCCTTATCACACAGAGATTATGAAAAATAAACAAACAAATGCGTCCGGGAATTTTTTTTTTCCCGAATATGTGCGTGCATTCACACACATACAGTAAAGACACGTGACGTATTTAAATTCTTGCACATGGTAGTTTTTAAACAGCATCTTAAGTTTGCTTATTATCCGTGGTTTAAGAGAAAAATGCGTGTGGATTTGTGTTTATGACAAGATTATAAGGAGCGCGTGATGCGCTGTTCTGTCATGCTAGTGAATGATCTCAGCTTCACCGCAGATAATGATGAGCTCCCTGATCTCTGCTTCAGTCCATTTTGCCGACATTTCTCGTTGTGAATGTTGATCTGCGTTTCAATCCCTGTGTCAAAGAGCTGAACCATAACTTCTGGATGCGATGACACGCCCTATGGCACGCCAATGCTACTAGGTCCTCTTTATGGGATGTGTTTGTGTTCACGCAGAACTTAAGCCTCTCTGCCAAATTTAACGGAAATTTTCCAGGAACAAAGTGCTGTGTGAATGGGGTTTCAGTTGAACCAACTTTTTTTTACAATGTAGGTAAACATATAGTACTGATTTTATATTGTGTTCTTGTTGTTCTGTTTTAAGGTGGATGTTGAGCTTAGGGCACAGGTAAACCGTTTCTGTGAACTGATTGGACACATGCCCGATCATATGGATGGCCATCAGCATGTCCATGTGCTGCCAGGTGAGGTCAAAGTGCTTTTTAACAATCCTAATGATAAGTTTCATTGTGTTGCGTTTATATTATAACCCATAACTCACTCGTCTTGATCCAGAGATTAAATAGTTTTACAGAATCTAAGCATACATTTTAAATCTTTGTCTATGTGCTAAGATTTACGTTTGTAAGTTAGTATACATATGTATAGTTTTAAATCTTAGTAGTGTATAATATGTCACATACGTCTATGTAAATATACAGTATACTTGTAATTAGTGATACATTTCCCAAAAATGTTTAAGAATCCAATTAATTAATCAACATTCAAGTTATATACAAGCATATACACGAAGAAATCTTTATTTCCGAGATCTCATGCAAACTACCAAGCTGGTGTATTAACATTAAACCTTACTGATCCTTTTTATTGTCTCCCAGTGGATCAATAAAGTTTTATTTTATAATTTTACAGCTGCTTTGTTTTACAAGTAAAGGTTGGTAGTTAGCATGAAATGTATATTATACATTTATATATAGACAAAGATTTTAAATTTATGCTTAGATTAAATCATAAAGATTTAAAATTTATGCTTAAATTCTGTAAAACTATTAAATCTCTGGACCAAGACGAGTAAGTTATGGGTTATAATATAAACGCAACACAATGAAACTAGTGCATATATTATATACAGGGCCGCCTTAACCTAATGTGAGGCCCTGGGGCTGAGAGGTTTTGGAGGCCCCCCATACCCTCAATTTATAGTCTCATTTTAAAAAAAATATTGTAATATCTAGGTAATCTACATCACATAATGCATTAGTTTCTTTCAATACATAAAAGAGTGAGTTTTACCTCTTTGACCCAGAAAACACCATAATATCTTTATTAACATAACACTGAGCCCACTTGATCATAAACACAAGACAGTTTATTTAACAACCACACACAGCAACTTGGTGAAAATAAAACCAAAATGTGTGAGAGTATATATGTTTATAAGCTTTATGTTTATATAGTTTTTGGAATATACAAATTTGCAGAAAATTGCCACTCACTAACTAAATGCTCAGCACAGTTTAAAAAATATAAGAAGTTAAAGTTAGTTTTAAAGTGAAAATGCATTAATGTTAACAAAAGATAAGTCTTTATAGGCATAATCTTGTTTTTTAAGCAGTTATTTATTTTGTAGGCTATTGAAGATATAGTATGCATTGTATTTAGTATTTATGCATACATAAGCATGTAAAACGAACACGTATAAATATGCACAAAACAGACAGGGAACATACATGTATATAAGATCTTTAGATACGGAGATTATAAATATGAATGGTGCGATCAGGTGATGATTATTTGAGATGGTCTTGTCTCGCTTTGACTTGCACATTTACCGTTGCGTTGTCTTTCTAAACCAACAGATGTGTGTACTGTCAGCTAACGTCGCGTCAAACTACATCGCTCCGGCTGCGCACGCGTCACTGATATAAACGCAAATAAACTTAAACTTTATAACAACTAACAGCATTATGTGCGGGAACTCCTTTCTTTATTTGGCGGCACAGTATCTTGCGCACAGTTTTAGAGACTTCTGTATGCCAGAGACTCAGCTGCGCGAGCACAGAGAGAGCGAGCGAGAGCGCGCGCGAAAGAGAGAGAGAGACCTGCACCTCAGTGCTTATTATGAAATTTCAGAAATTACTCTTTCATTTGTCGGTGGATTATTTCCCGTTTCTCTGTCACACTCAGTCATGGCATAAGTTGACAACGCGCACTTAATTACATTACGCGGAATAGAAAAATCTGTTACGTCTGATATTTTATTTCACAGTAAGTTACCACGGACCAATCAGCAGCCATGTAACGTGCAGTTAGAGTGATTGACAGATAACCTGACAAGTTACAAAACAATATGAACGTGAACTTGGGAGGCCCCTGAACTTGGGAGGCCCCTGGGCTTCAGCCCAGGTTAGCCCGTGCATTAAGGCGGCCTTGATTATATATATATATTTTTTTTTATATATGTATATATATATATATATATATATGTATATATATATGTATATATGTATATATATATATATATATATATGTATATATATATGTATATGTATATATATATGTATATATATATGTATATATATATATGTATATGTATATATATATATGTATATGTATATATATATATATATGTATATGTATATGTATATGTATATATGTATATGTATATGTATATATGTATATGTATATGTATATATGTATATGTATATATATATATATATATATATACATATATATATATATATATATATATATATATATATACATATATATATATATACATATGTATATGTATATATGTATATGTATATATATAATATTTTTTTTATTGTGTATTATATAATTTAATTAAAATATAATATATATATATATATATATATATATATATATATATATATATATATATATATAGAAACTACAAATTGTAGACGGAGCGATTACATTTACTTTAATCCTGTTAATGTCTACATAATTGCATTCAGAGGTCAGAGAAGTGTTTGCCCGAGTGCTCTCAGATTTTGGAATCACCTACACACGGGTGCCTGTGGAGCCTGGCCTCACGTTCTGCACGTTCCTCCCATCCCATCTTCGATGCTTCTACACACAGGTTGAAAAAGATGCCCTTGAATCTGTTGAAGTCTTTCATCGACATGGCATTAGGTACGCAAGCAATTCAAGGAAGTCATTTTGTTTTTTAAGGTCACATGATCCTGGCTGGCATATCAATACCAGTTACTTGGCAACCTGAGGTTGTTTATTAACTTACCTGGGATCTTAACCCTCTCGTTTCTTTTTATGCCACACATAAGTGGTAATTGTTACGCACACAATTTTGAGATTTTTTTTCCCAAATTAGTCAGGTGTGCTTTAAAAATAAAAAGAATCATATGATATTGTGTCCCTTCAGGTGGCCTGACATATATCTGGGTCTAAGCACCATGGGTAAAACTATGTCCATCCCCAACCTCAAACGAGCTTTAGGCTTCACGCTGGAAGCGCAGGCGCCATCGCTGGATGATGGTGTGATTTCTCCGTTAATACTGACACAGACCAGTGAAACCACAGCTGACTCCCATCAACCAGTTACAGCTGAGCTGATGGTGCATCCAGGTTATCCGAGTCATCCGCACCAGGGTGGATGTGGAGAAGGGCCGGATGATTTCTCGCAGTCCACGGACCGACTACACGAACTGAATACTTTAAAGGACCCTTCGGTGCTCAGTTACTACAGGCAACAGGGGATCCACCTCTGTGCCTTTAAAGACCTTTAACAACACTCCAGGTCATAGGGGTGCGGTTTTAACTGTGGACTTATTAAACATCTTGGTGCAATTTTTAAGTTGGATTTAATTGGGGAAGAAAATCCACATATTTATGTCTGTAATGTACTTTATGAAGATAACTGAATATGAAGCAATTACTTTATATTTAAATTGCAATGTATTTTCTTGAAGTAAAATGTTTTTAATGAATGTATTTATGAGATTTTTATTTTGAAATCAGATTAAAAGCAAAGTTCATTTTATTCAGTGTGCATTTTTTTTATGTTAAAGGTTATACTGAATATGAAATTCATTATTGCAATTTTGCTTCATCTGATATTACCCGATACTTATTAATCTTCCTTATTAATCCTGCGGTGCGTCTCAGTAAAGAAAACACTACATTTAAAAAGATAGTTCACCTAAAAATGAAAATTATGTCATTTTCTAAACACAAAAGGTGATATCAAATAATGCTGATGGTACCTATTGATTTCCATAGTAGGATAAACAAATACAATGGAAGTCAATGGGTCCCATCAACTGTGCTTACCATAATTTCTCAAAGTATCATCTTTTTGTGTTTTAAAAAACATGAGGGTAAGTAAATGATAAGGTAAATAATAAATGTAATTTTTGGGTGCACTATCCCTTTAAATAATCTATTTATAATAATAAACACACCAAGACAAACCAGTATATATAATTTATATTAATGCTACTTAGTACCAATTTGGCTAGGACAAAATGAAATATTTGGATTAACAAAGCCCCTAAATTGTAATTAAAGCAAAGAAGTCTTCAAAGAAAATATCTTCAAAGTATATATCTAGTTTATTAATGCTAACATCTTCATGTTAAACAATCACTAAACTGTAAAGTTTAGTTTTAGTTTCATTCTAAAGTTGTGTTCACATTATACAACCAGTGCTATTTTAGCTGGGAAATCCCAGAAGATAGTTTGATTGGTTAACTGGTTTTATTAAGAAATCTCAGACCAATCAGAATTCTCAAAAAAAAAAAAATAAATAATGGAGCTAGCCAGTGCTCGGAGTATATAACAGTATTCCCTGGATTTTGTCTTCCTTTTTATTTAGGTACATAAAATGTGGAGCATTCGTGAAGTCAAAATAAAGGATAGACACTGTGAAGACTAAAGAGGTGGCGCATTTGAGGCGTATTCAAGAAACTAAATCCATTACTTAAATATCTCGAACTAGAAACAAAGCCAGAATAAACTATTGTCTAGTTCACAATTGAAGGAACGGTGTGAAACCATTAAAGCATTAACTGGGATGAAAAAAAACATATTTCAAGCAAAATATAGAGAATATTCTAGAAAACCCACTGTCAACTACTGTGTTTATTCAGTTTCAGGAGGAAAGGTGGAATAATATTTCTCAGTAGCGTACATTTCTGTAAATCTAGGGGCCATTTTCACGTTTAAACCAAAATAGTCAGCAATATACAAGAATTTCCTATGAAACATGTTAAAAGAGAGATGTTTAAAATAAGTGATCATCATGGAAAATTATGGTCACTAACACTTTTCCTTTGTGAAACATAGTATTTCATAGCAATATTGGCCTCTAAGACGCCGCTGTTATTGACTTTACAGTGGTTTCCCCGATTCCAGGCTCGGTAAATGGATGAACGTCGTCTGCTCCCCAGACATAACGTAGCACCCAACAAGTGCAGTGAAAGTAAAAAGGTTATGTGAAATATTAGCTGCTGTCGCTGCAATCCTCCGTTCCTTCTCGTTTTTTTTGGAAAATTAAAGAGCGCGTAATGTGAGAAGGGAACCAAATAATAATAACATCAATAATAATAATATACATGATAATTACAATCGAGTCAGATTTTTGAATGAACGGTCACTTCCAAAAGTAATTGAAAGCTTGGTGTAATAATGCAACGATTCATTTTACAAAAAGGGTCAAACGGCATTCGTTACAGAAGCTCCGTATACAATTTCACACTTTCCAACTGCCTCGTCTGTCTTAAGTTATCCTCTAACCAATTTTAGGTGTTTTCAAACTTCAGAAAGAAAACAAAACATAGTAGAAAGTTAGTAAGAGCCTCAAGCTAACCAGGAAACCAGGATGAAACCAGGATGCCAGGTCAGATGTCCTCACGACGTCCTGCTCGTAGACGGAGGCCGCAGCTGTGCTGTACTTCTCCAGCTCGACTAGAGTGACGCGCGTAAAGGAGAGGAGAAGGAGAGAAAGAGGGAGCGGGGTAGAGGTTGGGTTGTTGAGTAGAAGGTAGTAGAGCGAGGGAAGGAGATCAGAGGGAGAGGAGGCGGGGTTTGGGGCTACACACTTGTCTGGTATTGTTAGTCCACTGGCCGCTTTTCTCCGTGTTTCTTTGTAAACTCTTCTGCGTTCTTAAAGAATTTTTTACGGTCTTTTGAGTATTCTTCTGCTAGGTCGGCCCTCAGGGGGTGTTCTGGCTGTGGATCGTTCACCAAGGCAATGAGCGACTGAATTACTGTAAGAGCAAAAAAGAAAATAACACAACGTTACTGGACGTCATCACGGGGCAAGTAACTACAGGTGTGGTTTGTTGTAACTGCTTTATTATCCAGACCAAACTTTTCACGGAAAAATCGGTCAAATTATTTTTCAACACAGACTGCCTTGATATATTGCTGTAAAATCTAAAGCAGTGGTCTCGTCCGCATGGAGTCTGTGAGTTGCCTGCCAAAGCACATTCTATTAAAAGCCTACATTTTTATATTTATTTCATATTTTTTATATAAGCTTGGCTTCTTTCATGTATGTTAACTTTTTAAACAATGACAAAACATATCAACAAGTAAAATAAAAAAGTTTTGAGTAGACCATATCAACAAAGTAGCCCTCCAGATTGTTTGGTCCATTGAGGTAGCCCTTGCTCACAAAAAAATTGGAGACCCCTGATCTAAAGATACTCGTAGCTTTTAAAAATATGGCTTATGTACAAATAGGTCGATTGTATGTATTTGTGAAATTTACTAAATAAAATACTATCGCAAACAACTGTGTTTTCATTGACCGATGTTATGCAACTTAAACACCATTTTATCTTCTAACGAGAAGTGGTTTGAAAAATCATGCTGACGAATGTTGGTAGCTGTATGTCTATTGCAGTTACCGCAATTAGCCATTATTTTTAAAGAAATACTACACAAAAAATTCTAATGATTTTCTCATCCCCATGTAATCTAAGTTGTTTATGTCTTTCTTTGTTCAGTCGAGAAGAAATAATTTTTTTTAAGGAAAACATTACAGGATTGTTGTCAATTTATTAGACTTTATTGGACCTCAATAGGGCTGGGTATCGATTCAGATTTTCCAGATCGATTCAATTTCGATTCACAAGGTGTTAAATCGATTCGATTTCGATTCTCGTGCAAAGCAAAAAATAGGGTGACATCTAGTGAAGAAGACTAGTAATTCGATTTACGTTAATCTTTTGTTTAATGTTTGCAGAAAAAAAAAATCGATTCTGCTCTTTGAGAATCGACCACATTTTAAAAAACGATTAATCGAAAAATCGATTCAGTTTCAACACAGCTCTAAACGATTTCAAACCAGCCATAGTCGTCTTATCATCAAGCCAAACAGTAAATGTTTTCGGCTAGAAAAATAAAATGTATGCACTTTTAAGACACTAACCGAGTGAAGTGCCAGCGCGACCTTTAATATTGCGCAATAACGTCAAAAGGTTACTGTCATTTGGCCTCGTTTGGAGCCCTTTGAAACTACGTTGAAACTGGAATTTTTAAACTGTATTGAAAAAGTAAACTTAATAAACTTAATCGACTGAACAAAGAAAGACAAACACCTTTAATAACATGGCGGTAAGTAAATAATAATCGGGATTTTATTTAATGAAAGTGGAATATTCCTTTAATAGGAAACGCAGGTGTGATAACCAAGCATTAAGGGAAGGAAAGACCCAATATTTGGAAGGGGCCATGTATCAGGTGTTTTTGGGAGGTTACAATACACAATTTCAAGAACGATCATATGACTTATGCACGTCAGGTGACCTGTAAAAAAATAACGTTGTTTCCATTGCAGTTTTGCAATATAGTCTGTTTTCCAATTGCCTGAAAATGTATCTTACATCAGCATAAAACTTCTCTGCAATATATAAAAATGATTTGTTGGTTACCTGGATGCCTCAAAATTTTGAGTTGATTTCAAAATACAAGTTGACTCAAAATATTTTAAGGCAACCAGTTAACGTAGATTAAACCAATAGTTTTTATAGGGTGGAAGTTTTTGCCAAATTGACGTGTTCCATTGGGAGTATTTTCAATTTCGCAATTTCAATTTGCGCAATTTGAAAGGTAATGGAAATCCAACTGATATTAATTAACAGATATGTATGGATAAAAGTAGGCCTTATGCAAATATCTAAACTACCTGCAATAGTACTTGTTTGGTTTTTGTGACTTTATATATATGCGTACATTTGTTTTTCTTGCCAAGCCGGTCGAGTCACTCAAATTCAGCAGGTAAGTGCAAAATATGAGAAACCCTTTTTCACGCTTGTGTTCAGAAGGTAAATACCAAACGTGTTTATTTCTGTAAACCGTACAACACATTTGTGACCTACATTACAAAAAATGTATGGTCTAAAGAGCTCTGTATAATTAATAAAATAACATAAAACAGTGGCGTTTCCTATTTATATATAAACAAAGGTGTCCGGGTAACATAAGCTATATCACAAATCTATCCATTTGCTCAATTTCTACCAAACAAAGTTAAGACAAGTGTCATTTCCCTTATGCTGGGTCCACACCAGAAGATAATTGGGCTTATTTTCGGCCGATTTCCCCCCTTCCAACAATCCTAGCTATGTCCCAATTATCTTGATGGTTCTACAGATTATCTTGTCCGATTTTCCCTTGGTGTAAGGTGCATTAAGAGTGTCTGAACCTGATTGGAAGATCGCGAATCATAAATAATAAACATGTTTAATTTCACCCAAACCCTTTTCTTTTTTCCCTTGAATTTTCTGTGAAAATCTTTCCAAACACTATTATTGAAACTTCTTCATGCATATCGTCCACCATGCTTATTCTGAAGTCTCGCGAGATTTAGTGAGGCTTATTGTGAAGTTTCGCGAGATTTCCTGTGTTCACAGTCGAGAAAATCTGTGCAAAACTAGGATTTTTATCCTCATGTTTGTGGTCTATCACATTTTGAAAATCTTATAAGATGTAAAAAATCTTTTAGTGTGTACCCAGCATTAGTCTTTAAGCATTAAGATCTAATTGAGCCATAACCATCCTCGAGAATATTGTAGCAACTGCAGTAAAGTTCACCTTGGTCAGTTTTGGTGGCTGGTTTCCAGTTCTCTGCACTAATGACAGGCAGACAGACCTGTCCCTTCTCATCAATGTTGGGGTGATAGATCTTCGTTTTAAACGTAATCTTGGGTGGTTTGAAAGGGTATTCTGCAGGGAAGATGATCTCGATCCGGAACGCCCCTTTGTCATATGGAGGGTTGTCCTGTGAGAGAAAAGGTAAATATGTATTGTTGAATTGTAAGCATATTGTCTGACTTCCATGTGTACATAATGACAAACAATAATTTGATGTTAATATCATGGCAGTAAAATCAATTATGTACAAATAGGATATGTTTGATAATAATATGAAATAGAGAGGTTGCACTAGACAGGGTTCAACATAAAGGACTGCCCGGTTGCCTGGGGCAAACGTGAGAGACGTTCGGGCCAGTTAAAAGTATTGTCACTTGCCCGATCGGGCCAGTGCTCATCCTCAGTCACTGAAATATATTTTCATCAATGTATATTATTTAACATATTGGAAGCAGACATTTACTTGGGCAAAACACGACTAAAGAAATGATGCAATATTTTGCAGAGTTTGCTGTCAGTTTACAGGTAAAGCAGAAAAGTTGGGAATCTTTTTTCTTTGTAACATGTCTGTTGTGACACGGTTTTTTATTGGGGCCAGTGAAAATTTTGGCAGGGCAAGTGAAAACCTGAACCACTGGCCTGACCGGGCCAGTATAAAAAATTATTTCGTTGAGCCCTGACTAGACCTGGGTGATATTGACCGAAATGCACAACTAGGTAATTTTTGGATGATGTTGATGTACAATTTCTTCTTTGTATGACATTCCCGGTATTGTTTACATGCAAGTCAAAGCCTCATGTGAGATGACACAATCACTTTGATTAGAACAGAGTATGATGAAAATTAAATTTCAAGACAGGGTTTTCCTTCCTGTTTGAAAATACACAGCTGCACAACATGCAAGCTGGTTGGAAAGCTTCTGACCTCGGTGTAGATTTATGACAAAGCTTCTTTTGCAAATGTCATATCAGACAATACCAATATAGACGATATTGTCTCATCCCATATCCCGCTGGGAAAAAATACTTATATATATTACTAAAACTAAAAATAACCCAGCACTAAGTTGCACAATGCATGCGTTTGTATGTTACGCACTTGCTGATAACCTGTGAATGATGAGAAGTTGTTTCATAATCATACAAAAAAAAAACTTACTGGAACAATGAGGCCCTGCCATGTCAATATGTTTGATTCATCGACTTGTATGTTACGGAAGTTTTTCATCCCAGATTTGCGGATTTCTTCAAGCTCCTGAAAACAAAGGATTGTTAACAGTGATATTACATTACAATTGTCACAATTATAAACATGAAACACTATATAAGCGTACTACTTACATAGAAATGTAGTTTTAAACATTTTTAATTTACTTTTTTAGATCACTAATGTCCCTTTTACACAGAGATTATAAAAAATACATGGATAATGTCTCCTGGGATTTGCCCCAGGATTTTTTGATTTTGGTTCATTCGCACTTCTAGTGATTTTCTGGAATCTGTGCATTCACACACATCCCGTGAAAAAATGAAATCATTGCATAATTGTGCACTTAAATTTTCCGCATCATCTTAGATTTTCTTATGACCTGTGATTTCTCTCTCTTCCAAGAGCTCTGCTTAATCTTAGTTTGCAAACATTTTTCTATTGTGAATACTAATCTGGATTTAAAACCTCCGGATAAAGAGTTGACAACAACTACGTCATTACGACGACATGTGCGTCATCACTACAAACACACACCTTACGGCATTGTTTCTATCTTTTGTTGACACAGGGCACGTTCTAGGACTAATCCCAACAATCTATGGCAACTTTCTGGGATCAATGCTATGTGTGAAAGGGGTTCACGAAAAGTGAATACAGTTTATATGGATATCCAACAAGACTTTTCATGGGTCTATAAGCCGGTGAAGAAGCAAACCCTAAAGTAAAACCTGAGCTTGTGACACAATCAGTCTGTGAAGTTAGTTATTTACAGTCAGCAGCTGACGAAGGACTACTGACCCAAAGCCACACCTTAACCATGCAAAGTGACATACAACACCATATCCATCCAGACACTAGCTGTTTTTTTAATAATCTATATAGCTCAACTGGTAGAGCATTAAGTTGGCACCACAAAATGTATGGGTTTGACTCATAGGAGACACATACAGATCAAATGTATACCTTAAGTGCATTGTAAGTTACTTAAATATACGAACCGTATGCAGTAACAAATAAAATAATTATGTTAAAAAAAGCAGCATCATGTAAACATAAGCATGAACCACCATATAGACGCATTATTGTTTATTAACAAAACTAATCTTGTATAATATTTTTACGATTGCCAATCATTTTCCTCAATTACTGACAGCAGACTGACATTTACGGCCGTTGTTATCTAACAAGGAAGTGAATTTAACATTACTGCATGCTACTTCCATACCAAGCAAAATCCAATAACCCGTACATACTAAAACATCAAATAAACCACAATTTACTGTCAAAAATGGGCGTTTACATCTACGTTGTTCATTTGCATGTAAGCAAGTAAATGAAGTGATTTAGGACGGAAGTTAAACTTTGTAAAGCGAAAGCTTGTTGACAAGTCACTTACGGTTTCGATTTTTTACTTTAGGCCGTAACTTTAGAAGTCACCTGAAACTCACGAAACAATTTTTATTAAAAATTAGTAATTTGTTATTTTAGGCATTTAATGCCAAACAGGGTAAATATTTAAGTTTCTATTAATCAGACACAGTTTGACCCCTTGTGTCCTTTCTAGAGCCATTCTTTTTATAACGTTTAGATTAATAGATCCATCAAGTCCCTTTAGCAGCCGATCAAGTTTAATTATTTAATTCTAGACGAATTCGGATCCGCGCGAACACAACCGAGCCCAGTTTGAGAAAATCCCATTTCAGCGAACACTTCTGCTGCCCTCTCCTCATACATTATATTTCCGCCATTTACTCGCTGTCAATGAATGAAACGGCTTATTAATACACCCAAGTCCACTCGAACTTGACACGTGTCTCTCTGTCTCGCCAATTTTGACATAAACCCGGTTCTACCGTCCCGAGGCCTCCGCCGGCGCTTTTCCTCCTTCGTGTTTGGAAACGCGTAGCGAGCCGAGTCATCGGGCGCGAGAAGCGCTCGCATAAAGGCCGATTAAACCCTAACAAACGACCAAATCGCTGGTTTGGCGAGTTAAACTAGTGTTTAAACCAACACCGCGTCGTCATGTATAATTATTGTGAATGGGAGGTGTAAAAAGTGCCCGGTTTGGACGTCTACCTTGTGTAGTCTCCTGCTCGCCGCCATCTTGAATCTTTCAACTAAGACCAGAATGCACCGCGGCGCGGATCTCGGCGGCTCGTGCGATGGAATCACGAGCTCATGCGCTGCCTTTGCGCTTCGGCTGATCTGGGATCAGTTGGATGTACCGCCCTGAACCGCGGAAACTTTATAAAATGATCCCAGATCAGCACCCGTGGGTACTTTCCATTACAAAACGGAACAAAATGCCATTTATTTACCTTACTGTGATTTTGGAATCTATTCTTCCATTGTAAACCAAGTGTTTATTTAGTCACTCTTTATTTTTGATAACCATCAAAATACACGAAATATAACAAATTATTGTGCATCGTTGTTAAAGTAAAGTTCAAGATGTAGGTGTGCCGAAAAACAAGCAAAAATGTCTTTGATAAGGAAGTGAGCTTTTGTAGTGAAAGAGAGTTTCCGGTGAAGGGCCATAAGATGGCGCTGTAGAGTTATTAAAGTCATATTGCATCCGTGGTTTGTTTGTAATGTCAATGAAACAATTTTCATTCATTTTTGTGTCTATGAACAATCACGTTTTAGAATAATGGAGACAGTTTTAAATAAAAATATAGCTTGACAATGGATTTAATAATAATATTTTCAATTGCCAAAGGACAGAAAAAAATCTGATAAGTTTTCCGATCCATTTTATTTTTATGAAATTGTCTAAAAGTTTATTTAATATATTATTTTATACAATACAGTGAAATCTTTAATATAAAAGTTCCTAAATGTTTTTTTTGTCATCCACAGAATCTAAAAAGGTTTTTTTTACATCCACAGAACCTTTTTGTTGCACCAACAGTATTTGTTTGAGCCACTATATTGAGTTTTTGTTTTGACACTAGATGGCGTATCAGCCTTTTCTAATATATAAGTTTGTGTTAATCAGCCGCAAATGGCGAGGAATGGATGGTTGAACTTTTTTGACCTGGCAAATCGGTTGTGCAGATATTAAGAATATCATATTATTTGATAAGTATTTTTTATTTGCCTTTAATTAAGTTTATGTGCCATGATGATAAGAAACAGATTGGCATATTCAATTTCAATCTAACGATATGGGCACTACGTTTTTAGCAAGCCTAATGCACCCGTCAATCAAATAAATAAATGGCTCTTTTATGAAACTTTGGCCTGAAATTTTTTTTGGGAACCTGTGACATTGCTGTGAAGAACCCTTTTAGAACTTTGATTTATAACATCGTAGTATTCTGCATAAATCTTAAGGGGACATATGATGAAAATCTGACTTTTTCCATGTTTATGTGCCATAATTGAGTCCCCAGTGCTTTAATCAACCTAGAAAATTTGAAAAAGGACATAAACCATTCTCTGCAAGCATGTGAAAAAATGGGTGAATGAAATTTGGCTCCCCTTGTGATGTCAGTAGTGGATAATACCACCCCTTAGGGTGTACTCACACTATCCAAACCAAACCCCGCTCGGGCGCGTTTGACCCCCAAAAGCCTGGTTCATTTGACTAGTGTGATTGCCCTGTACCATGCCCGGGCACGGATTTCAGGATTTCGAGAAAGCACGCATTTGAAAAGCTTTGTGTCCCTGATTGGCCAGCTAATCTGTACGTTGTGATTGGTCTGAATACCTCTGAGGTCAGCAGGAAATGTGACACTCCTGACCATGTTTGAAAGAACAGGAGTTAACTTAGTCTGAACTTAGTCTTATTGGTCTTGTCTAAATCACAAATCCCAGGAAGTAAACCTGTTGCCTACAATCCGTGTGTTTGTTGTAGCCCAAGAAAAGAGTTTATGTTGGAGACGATAATTCGCATCATCGTTTACTTCTGGGTTTATACCTTTTGCATATTGTTAACATGTGCTAATACACACTTAAACACCAAAGGAAATGTAAAAACGTGAATCGGACAATAGGTTCCCTTTAACAAAGTCTTGTGAAATGTCCCCTATAATGCAAATAGGCCGAAGGCTCTCACAGCCTGTAATATTCTGACAGAAAACCACATGAATTTCATAATGGACAAAATCACCACATGTGGACAACACCTCACCGCATGTTTCTCATGATCCCATGGGTTTCACATAGAAAATTGCATAAGATTCACGAGAATTTTTTTCGAAAGCCACTTGTTTCATGTGTAATGCAGTTGTTTAAGGCAGTGGTTCCCAACCTTTTTCACTCCAAGGCCCCCTAGTTTCTCACAACAAAATTTGAAGGCCCCCCGCTCACTCAATTTTTCCACATAAAATAAAATAGATCTTGGAATGACTAGACAGATGTAGATTCGCTACTAATCTTGATTTTTGCTTGTTTTAGCTTATTTTAATGCTTGTTTTGTACCAATTTTAAGTTATCTTGAGGCCCCCTTGGAAATCTGCTGAGGCCCCCCTATGGGCCCCGACCCCCTGGTTTGGGAACCTATTCATTTTGACCGATTTGTGTAAAACATGTGGGTTATATGTAAACATGTCTTCCTTTTTCATTTTAGTCATAAGGTACTGTAAATTGTATGGTTATCATTCATGTCATGCAGGCTTGTATTTGTGTGTTTGTGCACATATTTGTTTGTGCCTTTGCTGTGTTGTGGTTTTGCTTGATTGATGAAAAACTTTTTTCTTTTGTTACAGAAGCCTATTCTGTATTGATAACGTGCTTCCCAGACAAAGACAGATAAAGAGGCTGGCACACACGCTTTCATGGTTCCCGTAAAACCTCATGACAGAAACGACTTGATCAGACTTGCTTCCCCTCTGGCATTTTCAGGTAAGGTAGACCGTTGGCTACAAATGGAAACTGTTTTAAAACTTCAGAAATTTATTTAAAATACTAATTCATAATTGATGTTCATTTCCTTATTAGATAGAAATTATGCATTTCACATTTTATAGTGAGAAACTTCATGCAATATGCAAACAGGTATGTGATTGCAAATAAAAGGTAAGCAATGTGCCACTAAAATATCAGATTTAACCTTAATTAGTGCAGTTGGTAAATGCATTTATGTAGTGCCTTCACAGATCCATTGCCATCCAAAGCGCTTTACAACTTGCCTCATGTTAACCCATTAACTCACTAATTCATACACCGACGGCGGTGTCAGCCATGCAAGGCGCCAACTCATCGGGAGCAGCTGTGGTTAGGTGTCTTGCTTGAGGACACCTCGAAACTTGGTCAGGTGGAGCCGGGATTGAACCACTAATCTTTCGGTTTGTAGACAATCTACACGAACCACTGAGCCAGTGCCGTTCAGTTATGACCTGCTTAATGTCGGTTTGATCTTGTATTTAGTTCAATGCTTTGGAGCATTGGTAAAGAAAAGTATGTCAGAGGCCTTTTATGCTTTTTGCATGAATCTATAAGCCTTGAATTCAAAAGCAGACAATAATGCTTCCTGACATCTAAATTATATCATTGTATCTTAATAATGACTAACGAACATTGTTAACATATCAGGAAGCATTAAAAAATCAATGTCTACTATTGAATTCAAGGCTTAAAGGTTCATGCAAAAAGCTTAAAAGGTCTTTTACATACTTTGCTTTACTTTGACAGTGCAATATATTATTAACTTATTTTGTGTTTTTTTTTATAATAATTAAGTAAACAAAAAATCCTACAAATTTCTGCAATATCATTCATATAGTTTTGTATCAGCCATCAAACTAAAAAAATAATTTCTTAATATAGGCAGCATGGGTTAAATATAGATTTTGAGAATCAACTTTTTTTTCATTGACTTGCATTGGATTTTTATTTCAGCTTTACTCTGATAATGTTACTGAATAGCTCCATACATCCAGTTTTGTAGGAAGAGGACTGTATGACAGTCTCTCTGGACAAACGTCTATCAAAAGCATTGTATGATTTGTTAAATTAGCCTGTATGATTTGTGGGTGGTCAGTGCATTTTTTTTTGCATGTCATTTTACGGGAAGGTTTTCCTCTAACCTAAATACTGAACAGTATCCAAACTAAACTTCCTGTTGTGTTCTACTGAGAAAACATAGTGGGACTTTCCTGCTGTTTTCATATTTAACAGTTATCAGTCTAGCAGTTGTGGGATGGCGTTCCAAACATGGTTGTTTACTGTTATTACATGGTGGTGAAGCATGCATTATCAGATAGTTGATGAGATCAAAAGAAAAAAAAAAAACTACATAAAATGCCCCTTTGTCCTCTGGATTAGAAGACAAAAGCAGATTTACAGTATGTAGGTGGAGTGTGGCATACGTTGTGGATCTTGAACTTGGCACACCTTTTGCCTATTTCGAGATTGTTTTCCAGGTCTCTGAGTTTTTGCATACCCGATAACATGCTGATAAGAAATCAAAACATCTTAACCTTAAATATTTGGAAAGGATTCAATATGTCAACTATACAGAAATAAAGGCCTGCAGTCTTATGCATTTATGAAAGGATATATTCACACACTAAAATTCATACTGCTTATGTTTCATGAACACTGGGCATGTGCATTTATGTTTTTGCACACCACCCTTTAGTTCAGGACTTTTAAAAAGGTTGCCAAACATATAAAAAAAATATTTCAAGTTGTTGAATATATCTGAGGAATAAAAAGAACCTAGACTGTTGCTCTTGGCAGGTAAAATAAATCTGACAAGTGAAGGATGAAATTTTAAAGAACACACAAAAATGCTGGGGTGTTTTAACCCAACTGCTGAGTTATCCATAAGTTAAAACAACCCAGCAGTTGGGTTAAAGCCCGTGTTCGAATTGTCAACAGCGGTCCTCTATAGCAAAACCTGCATGCAGCATTCGCAAATAAAATCGTTTTTAAAAGTCAGTTCAGGTTGGTTTCTTATTGTTTTATAGACATTTCCCCTGACACACTTGACAATGGGGATGCTCTTGCAAGAACACAGATAACACACCCTTGTATCTGTGCCAAAGCCATTCAAACAAATCATTATTGTCATAATGGCATGTTATGATCATTCAAACGGCTTGTTACGGTTTTTACGGGAAGGTTTTGAAAGACCTGAATACTGTGTATTAGATTTCTGTCTCCGCTCAAGAAATCTGAGCCAAATGTTAAGCGGTGTTGACCGTTTAACTCGTGAAGGTTGTGAAGGTCAGCTGCTTTTGGAGCAATCTCAAACGATCACGTTGAGCACAAATGCTTTCATACAAGCTTGAATACAAGCCAAAAGAGATCAAGCCAAATAGTAAGATGTTATGCAATCCATGATCATTTCTTACTCAATTTGTTATGCTGATAGTATTTCGCAATGAAAATGATTAAAACATGAGCATTTTATCTAAACTGTCGGGGCAGCGGGTGCACACTGTCAAGTTAACACATTTTTAGTGCACTTTACCCAAAGAGACATATCAACTAATATAGCATGTAGCTAGCGAGACAAAGGTCATGGGTTTAATTCCCAGGAATGCACATACTTATACTGCACAAATGCATAGCATGAATTAAGTCACTTTTTGACAAATGCATGCATGCACAATTGCAACAGTTGCAAGGAAGACTAGGTTAGGGTAGTGTGTATTTTAAGGCTCGTACAGACTACATGACTTTAAAACGTTGGTCCGAACTGTGCGGTTCACACTACATGACTTGCTCTCTGTGAAATCAGGAGTGTTCACGTTGTTGATCAGTTCACACCACACGACATAACGTGACTGCCCCACAACAGGAGGTAACGCACTACACGAGTTGAGAACAACTCTATCACCCGGCGATTCTATCTTGTCCACAAACCACGTTTTGTCACGAAAAATCACGCGATAAAACAAACCGGAAATGACGCGAAACAACACGCGCACCAGTAAACCCACAGAAGAAGAATGAAGACGACGCGCAAAACTTTTGTTTGTATATATAGACTTCAGACAGAAATTCGTGCTGCAAACCGTTTGCGCGATGCAAAGCTGCAAAAGAAAAAAAATGAAGAGATGTGTATGTGGAGAGGTGGATCAACACCACACGAGGACAGCAGGGATTTAAGAGTTGGAGGTGAGTACAGCTTGTTTATATAAGAAATATAGCTGCATGCTTATGTTTGGCTATGATCACATTTAAAATATCAACGTGTTGTCTACTGTGTTTAAAAGCTGTGTTTCTTGATTTAATTATCGTTCAAATAGAATAGGACAGGCTTCGCAAAGCATGACTTGGAGAGCGTTTGTCTTTGACCCTGCGATTCTATGCAACAGGTTTGTGTGATTTAATTTCAAACGAATATGAACTGAATTTTGTCATTACGTTTTTTTTCTGTCTGGGTATGTTTTTGAACTTTTTGGTGTCATGCAGGTGACACGTTCAACTCCCTCAGGTTCAAGTCCAGTATGGGGGACCAGCACCATCCCACAAATAGTTTTGGATAGCTGTTCTGTACCAGGTTATAAAGGACGATTTCTTGAAGGTAGGGTTATTACAAAATATAAAGCTATCTATCTATCTATCTATCTATCTATCTATCTATCTATCTATCTATCTATCTATCTATCTATCTATCTATCTATCTATATATATATCTACTACTTCATTTAAAAAAAGAACACCCATAACATTGTGGACATCAGCAGTTGACTGTCTTTGATAAAAGTATTTTAGTAAAAACTATTATTAGAAACAGGGATATAGTTCCGAAAAGCACAAGTAATATTTATTTTTATGTCTATACATACCTGTATACATTAATTTCATAATTTTATCTGAGCTTACACTATGTGTATATTAAAGTATTTTGTGTATAAACATGAATTATGTTAACACAGCAATAAATATAAAATTACTTCCAAACCTTATATTGTAATATTTGTTATTCTACATGTTGTTTAGTCCCTAGTTTATCTTTATACTTATTTATATGGATTAAGTAAGAAGGGGTCTCATTTATAAAGCATGCGTATGCACAAAACAGTTCTGGAAACATGCGGACGCCAGTTACCACACAAATGTTGTGATCTTTAAAAAAAAAAATCTTAATGGGAGAATAGGCTTGCATGGTGGGATCAGAAGATAATTAATGTACGCACACTTGCAGAAAGGGAACATTGCTTTGTCTATATTTTTTGGCGTATGCCATTTTTGGCTTTTGTGCATACATAGACTTTTAGTAAGGATCCTACACACAGTTTTATAAATGAGACCCAAGGTGTTTGTTCTACATATAACTATGCAAATAAATCCATTGGAAACTGTAGTCTTGAATATATAATAATTTAATCAGTGACATTTGGTGTGTCCTATTGTTTTAGACACCATCAACGGAAGGAGAGTGGCATAGCCGTGGACTTCGAAAGGAAGTGGCAGTTTCCACATTGCTTTGGGGTACTTGCTACCACTCCAGCTGTAGCAGACTGCTGACCAAAACATGGTTGATGGGCAATGGAAGAATCGTGGGACGGGTGCTTTTCAACCGATGAACACCACCTCACATCGCAATTGTATGGCAACAGCAAAAGTGCAACGCAATCTGATGCGGGACTACTTTGTCTCACCAGCGTGTAGTGTTTATTGGCAAGTTCAACACATTTTAAAAGGAACTGATGTAGAGTTATCCCTGCAAACAGCAGATTAAAGCCAGTTATTGTCAGTTTAGGACATTCGTTTTCTTGTGTGTTCTAAAGTCCTGTATTTGTAAAGAACACAATGTGGTTCACTTTTTCATTGTTTTAAGTATTCTGTTTATTGTTGTGTTATTATTCAATTAATTTTAATTGCATACAAATCAAAAGGTGCAGGAATGTAACAAATAAAGGCAATCTGCATGTTGCAATTAAGTGCCTTATACTAACTTTATTTCTTGATCCACACTCATTATTCACAGAACATTAACAATGTTTCTATACTACGGCGCTAAACATCAACATATCTGATCATGCTAAAAATTTATGGGGATTGTGATGATAAGCTCTGGGCATTTTTACTCAATGTGGATTAATCTAACAGCCAATCATACACAATTATATTACGATATTTATATATCACCCAGCCCTTAAAAGGGCTCTACATAGGGATTTTTGTAATGTTTAATTGTGTTAATGTGGTGCACTGCACGTGTTCTAACAATGTATATTTTGTCTGTCCACATAATATACATTCAAATGTACTACATTGTTTTCAAGTTGCACAAACAACAATGCAAGGCTATAAAGCACTATTCATATTGGCGTTTTTTGTAAAATATGACAATGTGTTTTATACTTTTATACTTTGTTGCATTAAATGTATTACTTTCGATAGACCATTTATTTCATGAAACAGCACTGGGAAATTCAATCTAAACCCTTCAACAAGTTTAATCACCTTATTGATAAATGTAATACATAGTAAAGTCAATAGTTTGTAAACAAAAACACATCGGGACCGGACCGCACATGTCATGCATGATATATGCATAGGGTAGGTTGTTCAGGTGATAACATTGATCCGCTTCTGTCAGTCTCCTGGGCGTTGTATAGCATCACCATTATGCTTCTTTTGAGATGTGATAAGAGAACTGGGTCTTTAATATTCCTCAATTCCAAAGCCATGGTTCCCAAATGAAGTTAATGTATCCCTAGTTGTTTGTGAGTCCACTTGTGCAACAGTAAAGTCTAAAATCAATAAATAAATGCAATGTTTCCAGTTAATATTTACCTCCACACTTTATTTTATTTGTCTATTCAAACTAAATATGAGAATTTATTCCTTTGTTTACAAGCTCTTTCGACTGGTACAAAAGGCAGATTGTAATGTAACTGAATATCCTCTAATACACAATATATAACAATAAACAGAATTACAGTAAAAAGAATTATACACTTTATAATGTTTTACAGACATATCCCAAAATAGGATTACGCTAGCTTCTATAATATGCATGTATATGGAAATATGACCAATTAATTTACATTTTACCCTATAACATTTAGATAATGTAATAATAACATTTGCTCACCTGGCTGTTTTACAGCGTTTGCTATTTCTCTCCACCGTTTCTTTTTCTCAGCGCAGTTGTGGTAAATATATGTGAAACGTCATACAGACATTTATGCCTGAGTTCAATGTTTTCTTGGTGACATGCTGCTCATCTTTCCGTGTGACGTCAACCCCTCGTCGGATTGGCTGTAGCTCGTGACATCATAGGAGGTCGAGTCGCGCGACAGCTCCAGATATCTAACAAGCTAGATATTTTTCTGGTGTCGGCGACGCGTCTGCGAGCCGTCTGCGAGCGTCTTTGATGCGTTGTTGGCTCTTTCATACCAACAGATTGGCGAACGTCGATCGCCCGCTAATCCCCCGCGATTTGCACCCGATCACACCCCGACCTGTCGGCGAGCGAACGATTTGCAAATCGGGCTTAAATCTGGCTTAAAATCATGTAGTGTGAACTAAGCATTAGTGGTCATAACCCTTTCTTGAATAAATGAATAAGAATAAAACTTAAAACAACATGATCTCACAAAGTTCCGTGGTATAGTCACAGAATATTTTGCTCATTTATCCGTGTCATTGTCAAGAATCTTAGCATTTTTCCGTGGCCGTATACCACGGACTTTCTTTTCAGTGTCATTGTCACGGATTGTTTACTCAACTGCTTTTTCATATGTTAAGAAAATAGGTCAAAACAGTTACCAATCCGTGACAATGACACGGAAAAGAAAGTCCGTGGTACGGCCACGGAAAATGCGGAGATCTGTGACAATGACACGGATAAATCAGCTAAATATTCCGTGACTATACCACGGAAATTCGTAAAAAAAATATAAATAAAAACATTTCATTGTAAAACAACATGAAGTTGCTAGAATATATTTTTTTCCGAAATTAAAACACAATTCAGTTGTTTAAAAGTGTGCAAGTGCAAATAATTATTGTAGGATTTAAATGAGAAATTAAAGTCTCTTAATGCAGATTTTGGAATCGTGCAAATCTGTGCACACAGTGCAAGGCATTGTTCAGATTTCTTCCGAGAACACACGTGTGAGATTAAAGGGTCTTTTCTGCCTGATTTCAAATAAAACTTGTTTGTGTGTTTCTTACAAACTGTTTAATTTATGGTCGGGTCATGCCTTTGGCAACAGATTCTGGATGGGAATAGAATAAAAAACTGTCGGGAAGGATGTGGATACGGTAAGCATAAACGAAACTGATGCATTTACAGGATAAGGTGGAGCAAAAAGTGAAAGTGAAAGTTAGATTTTGTGTATAAATACCTGCACACTGACACCTGCGAATTCACACCTGTGCACGTTTGATGCTCAGACTGCAACTAAGCATAAAGGCAAGAATGCATACTTCAGCACTAACTCTCATCGTCCTCACCGCAGTCCTCTGGGGGAACACAGAAGGTAAGACGAACTCTTTCTTTAATAAAGGACTCTTATGTGCAGCATTCAAATCGAAACTTCATTTTTAATGGGTTACAGCTTAAGTTTTATCAACGTGTGGTCATTGACATGGTACTTCTTGGCATCTGTTTGGTGCCTTGGCCTTCTTAAATGTCTTATAAGTCTGGAACCTTTTGCATTTCCAGTAAGTTTAAAAAGAGACATCCAGGCCAAGTTCTGTTCTTGCACGATGTCCAGAAAATAATAAAGGGGGGGATTTCCAGTACCAAGCCTTGCTAATGTCAACTACTCTATCTCAGCATTTTCAGATGCAGCTGTGGACTGCTGTCTGACAACCAGGGATACGCGTATCCCACTCCAAATACTTGCAGCCTACACTCATCAGATCACAGACAGCGGTTGCCCAATCCCAGCTACTGTGTATGTTTAATATATAATATTAGTTGACTGATCTCGCATTAGTGTAATATTAATGCATGTTTCCTCATTAAACATATCTGTTTATGTTTCTCATATAGATTTGTCACAAAGAAGGGCAAGAAACTGTGTGCGCCTCCAGAAGAGGGACATGGGTGGATTAGCAAGATTATCTCACACCTTGACAAAAAGAAAAAAGCACATCAGTAATAGAGGTAAAAAAACATGCATGCATCCTTCAAACACACAATACAAAAAAAATCCCTTTTCACCACATGTCCGTTTTCATCTTAACTCAGACTCCTAGTTCTGCTCTCAGTGATATTTCACTCGAAAAGCTATAAACACTTAGCAGAAGTTGGAGTTTTTCTTCCTTGAAATTTTTTCCTTCCCCTGCTAGTGAAAACTAATGGTTTCTTTTTCCTGCTCTACAGACAGATCACGATGACCTGCTTGATGAACTATTGAACAGACAGACAACTACGGAAATGACACAGAGGGTCCTTCATCTTCATATTATCATAATGACTAAAGCATTCAAATGTGATTTTATTCATGCATACTTTTATGCAATTCATCATTTTCGGACGCATGATATTCAAATGATGTGCATCGAATAAATTATGCATTTCAAAGATGCATTTCAAATCTGATGTCACTAATGTAAATATATATTTTTGTATCGTACTGACTTTCTGTAATATGTGTGTGCTTTACACACTTGCATTGGTTATAAGCTATCTGTATGTTTAGAAATTAAGCTTTTGTAAATGTATGCCGAATGGGTTGTGTTACTGTAAACTTTTCTTAAGATTGTATTTTTAATAAAACCATTTGAGCAAATTTATCTCTCTCTTTTTTTTTTAAACATAACCTCCATGTTTTATGCAATTTTATCCAAAGTTTCTAAAGTGCAGAATAAATGTAGCTGATAACCTAACTACGGTACACTGTCAGAAAAATTGTCCAAAAATGGTATCAAGGTGTCACTGATGCAATAGACATTAAAAAGGCAGTACACATTTGGTCCCATTATGCACCTTGAGGTACTTATATTCACTCTTTGGTACCATTATGTACTTTGAGGTACTAATATGCACTCTTTGGTACCATTATGTACTTTGAGGTACTAATATGAACTCTTTGGTATACCTTAAAGTATAATATGCACTCTTTGGTACCTTTATGTACTTTGTTGTACTAATATGCACTCTTTGGTACCATTATGTACTTTGAGGTACTAATATGAACTCTTTGGTATACCTTGAAGTACTAATATGCACTCTTTGGTACCATTATGCACTTTGATGTACTAATATGCACTCTTTGGTACCATTATGTACTTTGAGGTACTAATATGAACTCCTTGATATACGTTGAAGTACTAATATTGGTACCGTTATACACTTTGAGGTATAATATGCACTCTTTGGTACCATTATGCACTTTTAGGTACTAATATGCATTCTTTGGTACCATTATGTACTTTGAGGTACTAATATGAACTCTTTGGTATACTTTGAAGTACTAATATGCACTCTTTGGTACCATTATGCACTTTGAGGTACTAATATGTACTCTTTGGTATACCTTGAAGTACTAATATGCACTCTTTAGTACCATTATACACTTTGAGGTACTTATATTCACTCTTTGGTACAATTATGTACTTTGAGGTACTAGTGGCACTCTTTGGTACCGTTATGTACTTTGAGATACTAATATGAACTCTTTGGTATACCTTAAAGTACTAATATTCACTCTTTGTTACCATTATGCACTTTCAGGTACTAATATGCACTCTTTGGTACCATTATGTACTTTGAGGTACTAATTTGAACTCTTTGGTATACCTTGAAGTACTAATATGCACTCTTTGGTACCATTATGCACTTTGAGGTACTAATATGCACTCTTTGGTACCATTATGCACCTTGAGGTACTAATATGAACTCTTTGGTATACTTTGAAGTACTAATATGCACTCTTTGGTATCATTATGCACCTTGAGGTACTAATATGTACTCTTTGGTATACCTTGAAGTACTAATATGCACTCTTTAGTACCATTATACACTTTGAGGTACTTATATTCACTCTTTGGTACAATTATGTACTTTGAGGTACTAGTGGCACTCTTTGGTACCGTTATGTACTTTGAGGTACTAATATGAACTCTTTGGTATACCTTGAAGTACTAATATGCACTCTTTGGTACCATTATGCACTTTAAGGTACTAATATGCATTCTTTGGTACCATTATGTACTTTGAGGTACTAATATGAACTCTTTGGTATACCTTGAAGTACTAATATGCACTCTTTGGTACCATTATGCACTTTGAGGTACCAATATGCACTCTTTGGTACCATTATGCACCTTGAGGTACTAATATGTACTCTTTGGTATACCTTGAAGTACACTTTGAGGTACTTATATTCACTCTTTGGTACAATTATGTACTTTGAGGTACTAATATGCACTCTTTGGTACCGTTATGTACTTTGAGATACTAATATGAACTCTTTGGTATACCTTAAAGTACTAATATGCACTCTTTGGTACCATTATGTACTTTCAGGTACTAATATGCACTCTTTGGTACCATTATGTACTTTGAGGTACTAATTTGAACTCTTTGGTATACCTTGAAGTACTAATATGCACTCTTTGGTACCATTATGCACTTTGAGGTACTAATATGAACTCGTTGGTACCATTATGCACCTTGAGGTACTAATATGAACTCTTTGGTATACCTTGAAGTACTAATATGCACTCTTTAGTACCATTATACACTTTGAGGTACTTATATTCACTCTTTGGTACCATTATGTACTTTGAGGTACTAATATGCATTCTTTGGTACCATTATGTACTTTGAGGTACTAATATGAACTCTTTGGTATACCCTGAAGTACTAATATGCACTCTTTAGTACCATTATACACTTTGTGGTACTAATATGCACTCTTTGGTTCCATTATGTACTTTGAGGTACTAATATGAACTCCTTGCTATACCTTGAAGTACTAATATGCACTCTTTGGTATCATTATACACTTTGAGGTATAATATGCACTCTCTGGTACCTTCATGTACTTTGTGGTACTAATATGCACTCTTTGGTACCATTATGTACTTTGAGGTACTAATATGAACTCCTTGATATACCTTGAAGTACTAATATTGGTACCTTTATACACTTTGAGGTATAATATGCACTCTTTGGTACCATTATGTTCTTTGTGGTACTAATATGCACTCTTTGGTACTATTATGTACTTTTAGGTACAAATATGAACTACTTGGTATAACTTGAAGTACTATGCACTCTTTTGTACCATTATGCACTTTGAGGTACTAATATGCACTTTTTGGTATCATTATGCACCTTGGAGGTACTAATATGAAGTCTTTGGTACCAATATGTACCTTTAGGTCTTAAAATGCATTCTTTGGTACCATTTTGCACCTTGAGGTACTAATATGCACTCTTTGATACCATTATGCACCTTGAGGTACTATGAAGTCTTTAGTATACCTTGAAGTACTAATATGCACTCTTTGGTATCATTATGCACCTTGAGGTACTAATATGAACTCTTTGGTATACCTTGAGGTACTAATATGAACTCTTTAAGTTCAGTGGTGTAGTTTTTGAAAGGGTACTGCTCCAGTGACAGCTAGTGACATCTTATGACAATTTTTTTTGATAATATGAGGGAATAATCATAAATAAATAACTTGGTAAAGCTCATGCTTGCTGGTTTTGGAGGGGGTCTCCCAATACCATTTAAAATCAGCTCAGACCAGTAAACTGGCTTACTGTAATAGGTAAACAATAACTGTAATTGTTTCACAACATATTTTTAACAATTAAAAATCCCCAGCGCTATATTTACACACAAGTATCGGTAATGTCAACTGAACAGTTCCGTCAGACAGGTTTTTCTGAAACGCTGTAATGATAGTCATATGGAAACATCCACTTTTACTATAATATGACCTTCATGTGAGAATGTCTGAGAGTATGTGAGAGTGTCTTTGTGGGTAGTTAGGCAATCAGGGGTGGGAGAGTAAATAGCGAAAGAGAATGTGGTGCATTGTGCCGTAAATCTGACCCTTATTCATCCAGTTCCTAACCTCTGGATTCAACCTCTGATGCTTTGACATTTTACAGTTTAGGGGAGGGGCTTCACTAAAACAGTAAAAGTGAAACTAGTTGGCCTATAAAGCAGGGCCAGGATGGACAGGATAAGTAGAGAGGAACAGGACATCTTTCTGAAGCACAAACTTGAACCCGCGATTCACCGTCTCCTGCAACTGTGGCCATGGCTTACGCAGCTCTACCTACAATGAGTGTCTTCCTCTGCGCATTGGCATTCATACTGTACAGCAGTCCAGCAGGTAAGCATGTGGTGTTTGTCTTCTTTATTCAATGCAGGATGGCATGCATTTGTTACTGTCACTGGGGCAGTTCTCTTTTAAAGGTCATAATATATTGGGTACAGATATGTATATATTTGGTACCAATGTGTATCTTTGATATGAACGTACTAGGTCCAAAGATGTACTTTTTGAAAGGGTTCCCCCAGTGACAGCTAGGGTACATATTTTGACCTTTTTTTGACAGTGTATCTCAAAACTTGAGAACTTGTTTAAATGATGTTAATTTTGTGAATAAAATGATTTAAGAATAAAAACAAGCAAAGATTTATTAAATTAAATCTCAATTTATTAATTTATTTATAATTTAATAATTAGTATTTTAATTAAACATATTTTAAATAAAATAATACTGACACAATTATTCAGATAAATATTTCACTTTTTCTCGGCAATGATGTTCAAAAAAATATTTCCATCTATTATGTATACTTGTATAATCTGGTCATATTAAAATTATATATAAAGCTATTCTTGACATTTGTTTGTATAATATATATTACGCTCTCAGCAAGATTTTTTCACAGTGCTACAATTTTTATTTCATTTTTCATTGATCACGCACTATAAACATCGATATATCCAACATATAGCTATTTAATATCATTTCTATTTTATAATATTTATTTTTAAATTGAGAAGTTATAAAAATTAAACTTCTGTAAAATATTTCATGACAGTGTTTTTTTTCACAGTGTGGGTTCTGAATACATATAATTCAAGCAAATACTCCTGACTTGCAAAAAAACTGGCCACTTTGTATTTCAGGAATTTTATATTTTATTATGCTATATATTAACATGACTAACTTGATCCCAGCTGTGCAAGGCACATTTGCAATGATTGACTACAGATGCATGATAATAAACCGCCTCATATTATAGTCTCTGGAGGGAGATAAATGATTTCACTTTTTCTTATCCCTGTCTCTTGTCTGTCAACCAAGTATATTTTTCTCTCTTATAGATGCAGATTCAGCTCTGGACTGTTGCCTGACGGTTAGCTATAAAGAAATCCCCAAACCCATCATCCAGAGTTACAAAAAGCAGGTCAGAGGTGAAGGCTGCCCCCGCGATGCTGTTGTGTAAGTGCATCATTTTAAACGTTCAGGGCTGTGCGGGGGCTGTAGTATGAACCCTTCATTGTTTATTGAATAATGATTGGAAGAGGTGTCTTTTAGTGAACTAATGTACATGGGCTGATGTCCTTACAGTTTCAAAACCAGGAAAGGTTTGTCCCTTTGTGCCCCACCTGCCAGTGAAGCCAAGTGGGTTAAAGAGCTCACCAAGTTTGTAGACATCAGACTCAGAAAGTGCCAAGAGATTAAGTTTAAGGTATGTTATGACCTCAGCACTCATATCTTCAGCAATAGTATTTCATATCTTCCATAATATTTCAAATTTGGCTCATTACGTCACACGTGTCAACAGGTCACTTTCTCTACCATCTTATTATCTGACTCATGCATTGTTTAGTAGAACATGCTGTAATAATATTCTTACTCATGTAAAACCACAAGCTCTACAGCTGTTAAACCACAAGCCAAAACATCCCATTGCAAATTGACTCAGACATCAAACCCGACCACATACAATGAGAAATCGAGTGATACAGGATGACTAATACTGCTATTTTTGTATACTATGTATTAATGCTATAATGGTGTGCTTTCGTTTTAGGGGAAACGCTGTGAAGGCCTGAACAGCACTGTTTGAGTAAACACACACATTTGCTCACAAATCCATAGAAATGCGGCAGCTGGTGTTGGGATTGTGACATAGGTCAGCACTTGTTATGATTTTCTGTTGTGTAATGCAGTGTTTCCCAACCTTTTTTGTGCTACGGCACAGTTTTGATGAGTAAAAAAATTATACGGGACACCCCTATTACAATAAACAGTAAAAAAACTGCACAAAACACACTAGTGTGCCGTGGCACAGTGGTTGGGAAAGACAGGTGTAATGCATTGTTTTGTCTTAACTTAACAATTTTGGCTTAATCCTGGAACTTGATGTGGTTATTGCTTTGTGACATTATTCATTTATAGACACTTGGGATAAAAGCCTCTTTTACTAAATGTAAATTTAAAACAGAAATTGCTGCACTATATTTTCTGTATTGTATGATTTGATTATTTACAATAACATGACTTTTTTTTACTTTTATACAAATCATTTTTTGTTGTATTTTTTTTAACAAGAATTAAAAGGTCTTTGTTCAGCAATGGTGACACTGTATTCTTTATTCTAACTTAGGATAAAGTATTAAAATGAGAGTATGTATATATGAGTCCAAGTCTATATAAAGTTTTTAATTGAAGTACATATAAAGTGTGTTACCTATTTGAATGGTTAGTTTGAAATAAAACACATCAGGGAATTTTTTCCCCAAAAACAAAATAGCCATTTCACTTACACAGAAACATATGTTAACTAGATCACTGGGGATTTTTCAAGGATTCAGTGGTTTTCATAATATCACATTTATTTTACTCTACCCCTTATTCTAACCCTTAGCTTACTAATTATATAAGTATGCTACCCGTTTACAATAAATGCAAATGCAACCCTACCTGTGACAGCCCAGCAGTCATTTTTTTGGTAATTTATTATTTTCATATTCCTACATAATGTAAACAACATTCTGTGAAAACATAAACTTGATATCTTTAATATTGACCGAATAAGGTCGTGTCAAAGATGGAAATCAATGTGGAATCAAACGTTAATTCTACTCCAGGCCTGTAGGCGGTGGTATTGGTCTGATCTGCTCACTGTGATTCTGTACCGTCATCACGGAGAAGATGAGTCTCTAAACTCTCATAATGGGGACATTATTACACTCTTTTATCGTGTTTTATACGATATTTTTCATAATTATACTGGTAAAAGAAAAAACTCTCTGTACTGTAGGTAAGTGAATGAGTGCAGACTGCCCGCGCGCAACCGCACACTAGCAAACACAGTTAGCTTGTCGATAACTGCTAGCAAACATCTTGTTGCCATGGAGAAGCAACCAAACGCTAATGCAGCTTAAGTTTATATTTTATCAACATATATTAATCATCTAAATTAAAGACACTGTAACGCTAAACACTAGAATGTGTATTATTTAACTACTATATCTTCCGATATAAACATGCATTTTATGTAAAGCATATAAATTGAATAAAATTTAACATGAACGATAAAGTAAGTTATAAGACAATTAGTAAGTTATAAAACAATTAGTTAAGTCTATCTGAAAGCAGTATGATACATATTCATTTATAATTGTTTCAGTATTTCAGCCTAAGTTTATTCTGGCAACTGGTCCGAAAATATCAGCATTTCTGGTTGGAAACATCTCTGGTGTTTCTTTAACACTCAATTCTGTTTCAGCATCAGATACAACAGGTGAGCAATTAATCTCATTGAATGACTGTATACTCTATGATGGCATGCAACTGATATGAATAATCGTGTGCATTTTATGTCTAAGACAGAAAAAGTGTTCAACCTTTTCAGTCCATGTTTAATCAATTAAATATAAGGGATGCATAATGATTAATAGCGATTAATCTATAGCAGAATAAACATTTTTTGTTTACATCATATATGTATGTGAACTGTGTATAATAACTTTGTATAAATAATTGCACACACATGCATGTATATATTTAAGAAATGTTTACATCTGTATATACATTTGTATATATATATATATATATATATATATATATATATATATATATATATAAATACTTAATATACAAACATATATATTTTCTTAAAACTATACATGCATGTGTGGATATTTATATATACATAATTATTATACACACACACACACACACACACACACACACGCACATATATGATGTAAACAAAAACTTTTATTCTGCTACAGATTAATCACGAATAATCGTTATGCATCCCAGTAAGACATTTTACTAGAAGGATTATAGAGATTATTTTAATGCAATTGTCTTTATGTAAAAATGCATATCTGATTTGATGGTAAGGAATGTAAAAATATCCATTTGCAGTAGTAATTTTTGGAAAATAGGAAATTTGGCATTACTTTGTTGAATTTGGTCACAGTTAACATTGATGTTGACCTTAATGTGTTTCAGGTAGCCTTCCGCCATCATCCTGTATTCCAGTTTCTCAAACACAGTGGAATCTTTCATCCGAGTTCATTGGAAAAGTGAGTAGCTCATTTAAATTTACAGGTGGGTTTGTATGGTGTCGAACGGCATTTAATGTTAACCAAATCTCAGTCTGTACTCTATTTAGATGTTATCCCCAAAATCACTTTATTAAAGGCACATGATGTAATTTTGTAAATAAAGCAACGCATCTTGATGACACTTTGAATGAGTGGGGACTGATATGAATCTATCCGTCAGGACTCAAAAATCATGTTAATGGATGACGTAATGTTTTATAACTATTACATTATGATGCAAACCCACAGTGTGGCTTGATAGAAGCAACAACAGAGCAGCGTGATAGACACTTCAAATTGATTGGTCTATGACATTAAAGTAACGTAGCAGCGTCAGTACTGCTTTAAAATCAGATACTTTCATGTCACACGCCGATAGATCTGAGCAGTGCCACGTGAAGTCAAACACACCTATGTTTTTTATGACAGCAAAAGCAGAAACTGAGGATAACTCTCAGAAATGATTGACAAGCGATCCCATGAATGGGCATAAATCTCTGGTTAAAACCGAATTCTCTAAATTAAGATTATTAAAAACATTTGGGGTAATGCAAGTACACATGTGAACAAAATATGTAAGACTGTGCTAGTGATTTTTGGATATTTCAATGCAGAAATGTTCCACATTCTGCCTTTAATTCACTTTGAAAAGATTTTGAATTAGTTTTTTAAGGATTTATTTATTGCATTTAAAGATTTTTTGTTACAAACAAATGACTCATATTTTGATTCATAAGGAAATAATATATCTAATATAGTCAATAGGGTGTGGACGCATGCATATCTTAGATAACTGTGCATCACTAAAACAATCCCACTATTCTTTTAAGCATTTTCTTGTGTACAGAAATGCAAATGAGCTCCAAAACTCGACCAGGAAATATTTGCTTGGGATTTTTTTCTAAGAAATAATTGACTCTTCCGTGGCAACTCAGCACAATTTTCAACTTTTACATACATGGGTGTGGGAATTGCTTTTATGTAGATGATGGTTTTAGACAGTAAGCAAAAAATCTAATCAGTATAGGTACTTTTCTATACTGTTAAGTGTACTGTAAGTTACTTTCGTTCTTTATACGAGGGTCATTCAGGTCAAACCGTGACTTCTCTTATTCTCATCATTCCCATGAGATAAAAAGTCCCGCTTTGACTTGAACAACCCTCGTAGATTGTTGATACAAGAGCAGTGATATCAATTCAGGTGATATCATAGAGAGACATCTCATTTATGACTGTCAACATTAGGTTGTCAATTTGAAAAATGTATGTGCAGTCATGTTATTTTATTCTCAAGAACATCATAAGAACTATGTCATTGATCAAGTATGTTGCCCAAAGCGACATTTTGACTTTAATACAGATGGTTCGCAATAACATTGATGCAAACACTTTTTTTAACAGAAAAGTACTTTGCAAGCACTTCAACCTCCTAAGACCTGGGGTGTCCACATACGTGGACATCACATCACATTATGTGCCTAAGTAGATTTTTTGTTATCTTTTTTGGACATTTTGACTTTATTTTAACAGTGAGTGAGGAGAGGACAGGAAATTAAAGGGAGGAGGAAGGGGTTTGGGATCGGCAAATGACCACGAGCCAGGAATCGAGTAATTCTTAATGAACACATTATTGAGTAAATTCAACTTAATGTTATCATGTATAATCCACTTAATTTGTAATGAACTTAATAATTTTGTGTTGAAACCAAATTAATTATTTTAGTATACATAACTAGGCAGTGGACTTGCAGTTCCCAGCATGCTTTGCATGGGACTGCATTTGAAGAATAAAATTAGAAATTAAACGCTATTTTATGTGTTTTTAATAAATGTGCTAATGCCAGTACTGAGACCAGTCTCTTCTTGCTCATCATAATGTGGTATATGATAATTAATATGTAAAGAAAAGAGGAAATTTTAAAAATCTTACGTATAATATTGTTTTTTTTTAAAATGTTTTTAATAAAAATATCACATATTTTTACAGTGTCATTTTACTTAACTTAGTTAAGTAGATTTACTTAATTTTCATATGTGTAAAATGTACTTGAAAAATATTTGTGCAAAAACTACAAAATAAAAATTAGATTTTTCAGACAGTTGCTCTAATTAATTTTATATCGTTCATGCGAAACGCAATAATTAGAATTTGGGATGGGAAGGTCTTTCAGGTAGCTTCTTCGGTTGCAATGATTGGAATATCCCGACATTCAGGTTTGACGCACCACACAATTGCAGTAGGAGTCGCGTGAATTGTGATCATTAACAGAATTGCCTCAAGCAGTTTACTGAGAATGGGCAGCTCTCGTTTTCCGGCTTGTGTATTTGATAGCGGTTGCTCAGCTTCCACGACATAAAAATAAAAAAGACGTTTAAATGCTGCATACAATATTGCTTTGATCTGCCGATTGTCTGTTACACATCCTACATTGCATTAGCAGCACAAAGGTCATGAGTTTCCAGGGATTGTAATAAAATGTATAGCTTTAAATGCTTAAAATTTGGATAAAACCCAAATGCATAAAGGTAAATGCAAATGTTTCTCTTGTGTCAGAGCGCCCTTCTGGTGCGACTGAGCCTGAACCGCAGTCTGCAGCTGTGTGGGAATGAAACGTCTCAGGATTGCTGCCCGGAGTCTGTATGTGTGCAGGAGACGCTCCATGTGTCTGCATGTGTAGATGAAACACCCAAATCCTCACTCGTCATACAGACCCAGATTTACGCCCAGATCAATCCCAGCAAACCACCATCTGGTCAGTTTGTGGTCATTAATACAGATTCCTGTAGTGATTTACCGTGGTACTATTGTACTACTTGTTTTTAGGATGTATTAATACTTTGGTGTGTGATTATGGTAAACCTTGGTGTTGTACTGTATGTATCATAGAACTATTCAATAATTTTTATGCTTTGATGAACTATATTGCAGAAAATCGAACCGTCATTCCTAACCAAGCGTTCCATCCTCTTGGTCGCTGCCCATGTGATGTCACTCCAGATGTGTGTGACATACGCTGCTGCTGTGACCAGGTAAAAGATAAATTATATTAATCATAGGTGGATAGTCTGTGTATAATAGTTTGTGTGTATTGTAAGACAAATGTTTATTGCTTTGTGTTAAATTTCTCTTTTGCAGAACTGCACCCAAGAGATGCTGGGACTGTTTTCGAATAACTGTCTTCCTGGACCTTTTGGGGGAAGTTTCAGCCCTGTTCCCGACTATCAGTGCTCTGTCCAGTCCTCAGAAAATGACCCAGACTGGTTCCCCTTCCTCTGTGTCATCTCACCGTCTGACAACAACCCTTTTCTTGGACTTTTTTATAACGGAGGGACGATGTAAGTGTCTTTACAAGAACCTCAGGGTTTTTTTGTGCTATAGTCATGCTTAAGTCATCACGTAAGAATTGGGAATACCGTTCCTGGGAGACTCATTAAATTTTCCAGGCGCACACCAATATTTAAACAGTTGATAAAAGATTAATCCCTTTTTAGCCATCTGGGATTTTAGTATGGAAATTGGTGTATCAGTGTATATTGGATGTTTGCTTAAGGTATCTGATAAAGCATTTGGACGTGTGATGTCATGCTTAACAAGCGGATTACGATTATTCAAAAATGTGCTTGATGTTTTTAATCTGCATTGATCTATACAGGTCTCCAAAGCCTCGCCCTTCATTCCAACCACAACAGATGACAGCTCATGTACCTCCCATTAACTACCGCCAGGGAGATCCAATCTTCACCGTAGATGATGGGTACCTTACCATTCCACAGGTTAGCGAACAGACATCTGGTGCATGCTTACGATTCTTTACCTCCATGCACGAGGTGCAAATACTGATCAAAGACCAATTTTGTGCAGAACTCTGGACTGGGTCATTGTGTGGATAATGCTCCTGTGGCGTTTTTGGCAAACTTTGAGGCTCGGTGTGTAAGGAGGTTGCAGATCTGTCCATCCCAGTCAGACAACATAAGGGTCAAGGTTAAAGATGGACAAGGAGGTAAATATGCATATTTATAGGGATCTTATAGGATTAGTGTAATGCTTTTAAAAGGGACATTTCACAAGACTTTCTTAAGATGTAAAATAAATCTTTGGTGTCTCCAGAGTACATACAGTATGTAAAGTTTTAGCTCAAAATACCATATAGATAATTTATTATAGCATGTTAAAATTGTCACTTTGTAGGTGTGAGCAAAAATGTGTCATTTTGGGTGTGACCTTTAAAATGCAAATGAGCTGATCACTGCACTTAATGGCAGTGTCGTGGTTGGATAGTGCCGATTAAAGGGTGGTATTATCCCCTTCTGACATCACAGGGGAGCCAAATTTTCAAATTTCACATTTTTGCAAAGAAGGGTTTACCAAAACTAAGTTACCGGGTTGATCTTTTTCACATTTTTTAGGTTTATAGAAGTACTGTCGACTCAATTATAGCACTTAAACATGGAAAAGTCAGATTTTCATGATATGTCCCTTTAAATGAAATATTTCAGATGTCATAATTATATGTATTGTTGTGTGGATGTGGATATATGTGTGTGAATTGTCTATATTTTGTTTATTTTTGTGCACAATCAACAGGTGTCGTAACAGTCAATGTGGTGGATGAGGTGGCCAGCGATCTCAGTTTATTTCAGCCAATTTCTGGTCAGTTAAATGAACATTGGAGGAATTGCATTTAAAAATGATGTATTTATTTTACTAGTAATTATTATTTATATGCCCCAATAGTTCTAAATGAACAGAACTGACCAATCATAATCAAGTATATGAAGGAGCTGTGTAACAAAAAATAATATGTGACCCTGTCTGTGAAATCCAGACTAATCTAACAATGAGATGTGGAGCATCAAAGTTATATTTTTACACAATGTTATTTACATTATGTAGGATGATTTTACCCACAAAGCCGTTTTAGGTGCGGATCCAGCTCAGAGTAGTCTGCTGTAAGGGTATTTAAATAACAGTGAATCACAAAAAAAATTACTCTTAAAAATTACTATATCAGCATTTTGGGAAAAGAATGACGTAGTGAGAGCCATTTTCTAAAATGCCACTGGGCCACAGGTGTGCCCATGTTGTTATTACATATTTGTAACACTAGTCCTCTATTCTTAACCTAAACAGTCTTGACAAACTATATACCATTGTAAAGCTTTAAGAGTGTTGTTGTCATATATCATCACCATTTTGGGAAAGAAATGCGTTGTGAGAGTCAGTTTCTAAAAGGTCACGGGCACACATGTAGGCCCAATTCTTACATATTTATAACACCAAACCCCTACTCTAAACCCCCCCAAAAAACTTGATAAACTATATATCACTGAAAAGTTCTAAGAATGTAGTTTTCATATTTCAAGGTCATCTGATGTTAAAAATAATGTAGTGGCAGTTTTTGTTACATGACCCCCCACCCATAGGAAGGCATATTAATTAATATATTCATAACGGTATATCCTAGTATAAATCTACAAAAGTGTTGACAAACTATATATCATTGATTTGGAAAGCTTTAAGAATGTAGTTTTCATATTTCATAGTATGCAGCAAACCGTTGACACCTTGTGGCTGATTTTGGAAAACCACAAAAAGTGTGAAGTTCATGTTACATAATTGCTATCATTTTATTTATAAAATTAATATGTTATTGCATTATTTTTATTTACTGAAATAAATTTAAATAGCTAAACAATTTTTCTTCAGATATTTCAGTGAAAAAACGTACATTGTCTTCTTTAAAACACGACCAAGATTAGGCTTCTAGACCAGAAAAAATGCAAGAGTTATATTAATTTGAAAATGCACATCAACCCTCCCCCCACACACTCAAAAAGGGGGGTGAGAGTTAAGGGTTAAATTTCCTAATACAACTACAGCCTAGTCCTGGATTAATCTAATCTAATCTAATCTTTTAGTAGAAATGTAAAGAAGAAAGTTAAAATTGGACTATGGTGTTGGTTTAATAATGTCCTTATACATTTCTTTTGTGATTATTTTATTAAGAATCGCAAGTGTCCGATGAACAATGTGTTCTTGTTCTGGCCTTGCATTACACGTTTTACTGGAGAGAAAATGGCCTCACTGGGATCACTGTGTTACGGACCACTGCAAACATCTCTCTTGGTGCTCCTGGTACGTCACAACTGTCTTCCTATTGATGGACATGACGTGTTTTTTTACAAAATTCCTCTTTCCTTATGGTTTCCCTTTGTCTCTTGCCTCATCTAGTATCTTTCACAAGCAGATACTCGGCTGTGTTCGTAAATGGAAATGAATCATCTCAGCCAATCTCTGGCAATCCAGGTGAGGCCAAACACCCAATGCTAACTTCAGATGCTGAGGAACACTAAATATACTCTGTAAAAAATGTTTTTGTTAAATCAACTCAGATTTACAAGTCATTTCAACTTTCTATTATTTATCTTGACTAGAGAGGAGTTGTAATAACTACAGATGAGTTGTTATAACTAATAAAATATATTTGAAAAAAGTTCATATATTTGTTTCAACTTCATTTTATAAATTGTAGCAACTCATCTTTTGGATTAAGTGCAAAAAGAGCCGTGTTTGGTTTCTGCCTTTGTTTTGTGCAGGTTATCAGATTAGGAGACCGGTGCTTGGTGGGATTCTGAACTCTGATACAGGAGTTATACAGAGAGCGCAGATTAACCTGTGGCAGCCAGGTATTCAGCCCAATTAAGTTTTTTTTATTGTTATAGTGGAACGACACTGATAAATTACCACTGTGTAGATTTTAGCGTCATCTAGTGGTGAGACTGTGAATTGCAACCAATGGCTCACTGCCTCACTCTCTTTTTTAAATGCATATTGAAGCTACAATAACTGCCACAGGACAAACATGTCATCTGAGAAAACTTAGTGACAAAACTCTTCTGTAGAAATATGGTGATGTGAAATGGTGATTTCCATGTAAGGGGACCTGCGGTGTATGTAGATAAAAACGGCATTTCATTTTATAAGGTCTTTATACACCACTAATAATATAGTTGTGTATATTACCTTGCTTTTCTGTCAAGAGATCCTTCTCAAAGTTACACAACATTTAATGAATTAAGCAGAAGATCCGTTTTCCCTAATCCTATGCTGTTTCCAGGTGGAGATGGCCTGTGCTCTTCTGCTGACCTGAGACCAGTTGAGTTTGGAATCAACTCTACATCCGGCTGTCTGATTCCTGTGAGTTTGTTGAACCTGACGCAGTGCAGTCGGCTCAGGTGAGAGGCACTGCTGAGGATGTGACCAGGTGTAGCTCATGTTGTGGATGTTTGTAAAGTTAAAGGATTAGTCAATTTTCTTAAAAAAAATCCAGATAATTTTCTCACCACCATGTCATCCAAAAGGTTGATGTCTTTCTTTGTTCAGTCGAGAAGAATTATGTTTTTTGAGGAAAACATTCCATGATTTTTCTCATTTTAATGGACTTTAATGGACCCCAACACGTAACAGTTTTAATGCAGTTTAAAATTGCAGCTTCAAAGGACTCTAAAAGATCCCAAACGAGGCATAAGGGTCTTATCTAGCGAAAATAATATAATAATATATATATAATATAATATAATATAATATCATGATTGTGTTCAGCTGAAAAGGAACAAAGTTATATACACCGCCACCCCCCCCCCCCCCCAAAAAAAAAGGTGCAGAAGCTGCAACTTTAATACCTAAAGACCAAATGTATACAAATATGTACCTTTATGGTACAAATTAGGACCTTTTTAAAGGAAACTGCCCCAGTGACAACTTTTGTACCTTCTTTCTGAGAGAGTGAGATAGCATCAGGGTAAGAAAACTGTGGGATAATTTTCGTTTTCCAGTGAATTAATCCTTTGTTATGATATAATGATGTTTCACAGAGAAACTATGCATGCTGTGTTGGGTGGATTAGTGACTTCTACACTGGTCTCCAGAACAGGAAAGCCAGACTTTACTAACATAACAAACTGGATAAACATTACTAGTAAGTATCAGAAACTGAAGCTTTTTTGTGTTTTGCCAAGAAAAAAGAAATTTGCGCCGCCTATTTGCATACATACAGCACTTACAGAAAAGAAACAGAGGAAATAAATGCATATGTGACCCTGGACCACAAATCCAGTCATAAGTCGCATGGGTATATTTGTAGCAATAGCCAACATGACATTTTATGGCTCAAAATTATCTATTTTTTATTTTTAAATAAAAATCATCAGAATATTAGGTAAAGATCATGTTCCATGAAGATACTTTGTAAATTTCCTACCTTAAATATATATATAAAAAAATTACGTACCATTAGAAATATGTGTCTCTAATGACTTCATTTGGACAACTTCTTAATATTTAACATTTTTTGCATTTAGATTCCAGATTCTCAAATAGTTGTATGTATCCCGGCCAAATATTGTCATATCCTAACAAACCATACATCAATGGAAAGCTTATTATTCTGTTTCAAATGATGTATAGGCCTACATCTTATTTAAAAAATTGACACTTTAGACTGATTTTGCGCTACAGTGTCACATGATAAAATCAAAGAATAAAATAATTTACAGATGTGTTTTGTATATTTCACCTCAGGCACAATATATTTATACAGCTGCATGTACAGATGTAATATAAGTATAAATGTAAATAATAATGCTTGAACCGTAATGCAGGATATTGCATTTAAAAAAGCTAGGTAGTAGTGGGTGTGCTTACTGTGAATGGTAAAATGTTCAAAGCAAAACCGCTCCATCGTACAGTTATATATAATGTCTGTAAGAAGACAGATTTGGAGCTGTTATAACCTCACATCTGTGCATCTCAGCTTTACTGCAGAACTCCAGTCAGCCAGCAGAGGGCAGCAGTGGAGCGTGTCCGGCTCTTCCAACCCACCTCCAGATCCACATCAGATCTCTCATCAAGGGCTTTGTGCAGGGTGTACCTCAGAAGATCATCCATGCAGTGGAGATCAGGTACAGTTAGCTTCTCCCAGCACTTGATCTTTTCATCATTGATGCATTTTAGAAGATACTTTTGTCTGAGATTCAGGTGTGTGACTGCATTTGTTCTTCAGTTTCAGAGAAACAACATGGAGTATAGAGTGCGATATGGGCGATTTGAACCCCTGTTCAGACCCAGAGGTGATGCAAAATTTTCCCATCACCTCATCGGTGGTCTTTACTGAATCTGAAAGTGCCCAGGCCCCTAGATCCAGGTGGGTGCTAAACATGCATAATACACAGACACTAACCTTACAAGCTATTAACATCTCAGTTTCGCTCCAGTACTCTTTTTAGGAGGTACATCTTTATGATTTTTTTCATAATAAAAATGATAAGAATCCCCTAAATTATTAAGAGAATAGTTCATCTTATTGCTAATCTTAAGTATAGTCTGTTTTGTCATCTGTAAAGTTGAATTTCTTTATCTTTTCTGCTGTAGGTTCAGTATTAACTTCACAGAGTTTGACTGTGACAGGAACGATGTGTGCTGGCCTGAATTGGCATTCCCTCTTACAAGATACTACACTGGTGAGAGCTTACATTATTTTGTTACGAATAAACAAAAAAAGGTCAGTATGTACTGCACACAAAATCTTTGAATAGTTTTCAGATGTTTGTATGATGCATCATTTTCCTGTTTATTTTGTGTGCGCATGTGTTCTGTGTAATAAAATAGTAGTTATTAGTATTGCTAAACAAGATAATTTCTGGTATATTTAGATCAAATCCACCTCAAATTTACCTCTTGTACTCTTTACAGGTGAGCCGTATTCCCAAGCTCTGGCTAAAGGACTCATTCTAGTCTTCTTCTTCATAGTTGCATCTGTTTTAGGAACGCCATGGAGACAAATCAGACAGGCGTGGAATAATGCCTCACTGTGACAGACAGACAGATAGACAGAAGTAGAATAAGTGTTAGCAGTCGAAAATGTGTTTTGTTATAACCACAGGCTTAATGGACGGACCAATACTGTTGTTTGTGGTTTTCAGATCAGCTAGCAGAGTTTATCAGAGAATTATTTGATAGTGGATTGTAAATGGCTATAAAAGTTTAAGTAATTTATTCTTTTCACTTTCTGATGGTTAATGTCATGAAACATATATGATGTTTTGTAAAAACAGTTTGTATATTTTTTTATTGCACTGTGAATAATAAAAATGCATATTTTTATACGAATGAAGAAGTTATTTCTTCTAAGCAGCGATAATCTCCAAAGCGTATATTTGATTTTTCTCTCGTATAAGTCTTGTATGTCTTATTTATTTCCTTTGAAGTGAATGTGTGATTTTTCTGTGTTTGTCATCATGAAAATAGCTCAGCTGCCTGCTGCTGATATGGTTATGGGATATCATGAAATTTGAAATGGTCTATTCCAGACATTGAAAGTGAAGGAATATTATATTATTTTGTCCAAGTAACATCAGGGATTTTTGTTTGTCACTTTAAATTTTAGTTTCCATTTATCAAAATGTAATCCGCTTGTAAAATTGTGACGAAAAAAGAAATGCCGTATCCGAGTCCAGGGTTACAAGTGAGACTTTTTATAAACTCACTTACACTACATTATCCAGGCATAGGGCATCCCAGACATAGGTCATGGAAATTCACCTTTTAGTCAGTGCAAGTCAGGGAATTGGCTTAAATTTTAAACAAACCAATCAATCTTAATTGTGATACATACTTTATGCTATATGCACACCATGCTACCAACATTATTATTATTATATTATAGTTCAGTGGTTTTCAAACTGGGGGCCCCAGTTTTATGACATTTTATGAAATACATTAATTTATCATGAATTCTGTGTAATTAAACCTAAAAAAAATAAGGCTACTAACCAAAAGCACTACTGTTTTAATTAAAATGTTGAGTTTTAGAACAGTTTTTTTGTCACAAATTTTCTTTGGGGGGCCGTGAAGGAATGCACCGTACACAAGGGGGGCCGCACGCTGAAAAAGTTTGGGAACCACTGTTATTGTTTTATGCTTTATAAATTGTTAAAGGTGCTGTAGAATAAAAAAAACTATTTGCCTAGGCATAGATGAACAATAAGAGCTCTGTACATGGTAATGAGATATCGCGATTATTTTCTCATTTTTATGTAAACCTCGTGCACTCAAAAGATTGCTGGAAAATGGCCAATCACAACATAACACGACTGTGACGTCACAACACCAAATGACACATTAAATTAATTACAAAGTTGTTTAAATGTTAAAAACAAGGTTGTGACTGCCAAGTTAGCGCAACATGCTAATTAATGCTATATGCTAGCGCAGGGGTCTCCAATCTTTTTGTGAGCAAGGGCTACCACAATGGTTAAACAATCTGGAGGGGAGGGCTACTTTTTTGATATAGTCTACTTAAAAAATGATTTTCTACATTTTATTTTATTTCACTTGTTGATATGTTTTATCGTTGTTTAAAATGTTAACATGCATAAATGAAGCTAAGCTAATATCTAAAATTTGAATAAATAAATATTAAAATTGAGGCTATTGATAGAATGTGCTTTGGCGGGCAACTCAGAGACTCTGTTCGGTCAACCTAAAGTTGGAGACCATTGTGCTAGTGTTTTGGCTGAAGTACTTCTAGCTATTGACACATTACAATTACGTTTTGCAGGTCCATACTGAAAACAACCCCACAAACTTACCACTCAGAAACAATCTCCAAACAATTAGTGGTTCCTCAAAATCTGTTTTTTCGTCTGATATGGGCTCAAACATATAACGTCTGTTTACTAATGAAAGCTACTGTACTGGAGCAGAGCCAATCAGAGCACAGCTCTATTATTATTCATGACCCTTCCAAATAGGGCAAAAATGGATCGTTTTATTCAAAGGACAAATCCATGAAAAACGTTTCTGGATAATTTTTGCACTTAATAAAGTCACATACATTCTATGTAAATATCAAAGAACAAATTAACATATTATTTCAATTGATTCTTTGGCACCTTTGATGTGAGGTAGTTTTTATGCATTATGAAAGTCCATCAGCGCCCCCAGTGGCAGTACAGCAACAGCGCAGCTTATGGGAGGAGACAAGAGGCATCATTTACAGTCTCCGGCTGACTGTGACACAGTTATTTCTGCTTTGCGTTGTCAACATGAGCGGAAGAGTTGGAGATCTGAGTGTGAAGCAGGCAGAGACTTTGGCCCAGGTGAGATATATATCCTTTATTTCATTTCGCCGCAGATTATAGATTTAATTTAAATGCTCACGCTTTGTAGCCTACAGCAAAGAAAATCAAACGTTGTGTACGTTTAGAGGCCACGTACCTCAGACTAAAAGATCCACATTTGGTGTGCACAATTGTATAGCTTGATAAACCATAATATGTTTCAAGCATAATATGTTTATGCTTTTTAAGTTTATCAGTAAGTTTTGTAAATGACGTCAAAGCGTCCGACTAGTGTAAGAGCGTTATAAAGTTACTAATAGATCCCTACATTTAAGCGCTATATTCTTGCTATTACTAATGCGCAGTTTATTGCTGATGAGTTTTTTCATGTAAAAGATGAATGAGTGTATAAGGAATAAATGACTGAATGATTCAACTTTTGACAGTTTCGGGAGAAGGTTCAGGATATTTTGCCTCAGTGTCCATCTCAGACTGACCACTTTCTTCTCAGATGGCTCAGAGGTGAGATACGTCACGAGAATAACAATCAGTTATAAAGTGTTTGTTGCTTATGTAGTACTTTAAATTTCAATCTTGTTAATAATACCCTTGTTTTATATAGATGTACACACACACGCACGCGCACACACTCCAACATATTCCCAATTGGCTGTCCTGTATCAACCAATGCGTAGACAGTATGAATCAGACACTGTAATCAGATCAAGGCTGTGTGTGTCCTGCAATAATACATGAAGAATTCATTTACCTGTGATGTTCTGTTTTCTTACATTACAGTTTTTTTTTAAATATTTTATGCATTTGACCAACCTGTTTACCCAAGTGGCTTACATTGCATTCAAGCTATACATATAATTTTGCATGATTCTTGGTTAGGATCAAACCTGTTATGTTTGCGTTGCTAACACAATGCTCTATGCTACAGCAGTGGGGGCTGGTGACTTCTTTTTTCGAGGGTGTTTTTTAAAAAAGTTGCCAGCCAGCGCCAGCGTTTTTCATGATTTTCACCAAAGTTTAATGCCTTCCAGAAATGTTCTTCTTTAAATATATAAACATACAATATACCAAATGAAAGAACAGACCCTCTGCTTTCAAACAAAAAAAACGTTTCATCCTACCTTCAGTGGATCTTTTGTAATCAGCTTTTGAATATGGGTAGGTTTCTGCAAAAACACCACATTTTGAGCAAAAAGCAGCGATAATTCCATTTTTGTGACTGACTTTTCATAGAGATCCCATTCAGAGCGATCTTTAAAACAGAAACGGACATGCAGCAGCTTGCCATAGGGCAATACTTCCGGGTTTAAAAAGTTGCAGAAGGGCGCCACCTGGAGGATAATAGCGGTATTGTGGAAAGACGGAAAATCTCGTCATTGGCGGGGAAGCGTTTTCTCTTAATGGACGAGATATCTCGTCAATGGCGGTGAAAAAGTTAACAGTAAACTTTGATCACGCATGAGATTATGCAAGTATCTGGCAAACGCAAGCATCTCTTTTATCATAAACCCTTTAGACGCATCTGCAGCAGGCACTTATTTTGACAAGACAGGCGATGCACACAGGATCACTCGACACGGAGAACACACATTTTGATAAAAGGAACCACACACATGACGGGCTACATACATGTTGTGACAAACTTCGCATCGAGCGCCCTCAAAAAAGGATGTCACCGGACTGTCTTGTGTGTATTTTGTGAATGCAAGCAACACACAAGATCCCATCCCTGTTTAGATCTGATGTTTGAGTCATTTTATTTATGCATATTTTCATGCCAGTAATTTACATGGTAACTAAATTTACAAGTGCTTACTTTTCTCTTAACTTGTTGATCTCAGAACATGCTGCAGGCTTTGAGAATGTTTGGTAAATGAATGGGATTTAACAAAGACTGTTTTGTGTTTCTGTACCGGGCAATCAGTCTTGGCAGGATTCGATTACATCACTAATGTATTTTTAGTATGTATGTTTATATTCGGGCACAGAATGCACGATTGAAGCACAAACATTTTGTGAATATCCTAAATCCACGATATTCATTCACGTACAGTATGTAGCTGTACAGGGCCATGTTATCTTTCTTTGTGCAGCACTGGCAAGTGTCGACACTCGTATGCTGTTAATAAAGGCCAGGGTGTCTCACATAGAGTTGATAAGATAAAACACTTGCTTTTGAAACATGTCATTGAGGTCCCTGAAGATATGATATGAGGAAATGACTATGAAAAAACCATGGATCATTACAACACCAGCATAGCGAATAAATCTCTGGACTATGATTCTTAACTTCCTCAACAGTTTCATTTAGTTGTAAAGTTTGACTTACTATTTAGTTTCTATTACAAATATTGGAACAAAACCGAACTTGGACCGGTAACCTACCCAACTACCCCTAGCAACCACCCAAAAAATGATAGCAACAACACTATGGCAGCAACCATCAACCACACCCTAAAATACGGCCCAAACTTATTTTGTATTTTATCTGAAGTTTCTTTGAAAACTGCATTTCTTTTGTTTGAAGAATGGATTGACATCCATTCAACACTAGACAGCTTTTGTCAGCCGTGCCACATAATCTTCTTTATGAGTATTAAATACTTATGACTCAATGACGGTCTAATTCTGGGTTTGTTGTATCTGTAGGCCAGTCAGGTACAGACAAGTGTGACTTAGTATTATGACAATGAAAGTAATCCAGCATGCTTTACTGTCTCAGCCTTTTAATATAAGTGATGCACGCTTCCCATTGCATGGGAAAATATTGAAGGTCATTAAAATGTGGCTTTAGTCTGCTCATGCTTTAACAAACTTTTCTTTTTTCAATTTAGAAGTTAAAGGGATGATTCACCTAAAAATGAAAAAAATTTAATTAATGACTGACCCTCATGTCGTTCCAAACTCGGAAGACCTCAGATTAAGATGTTTTTAAAAAATAACAAAAACGACGACTTTATTCAGCATTTTCTTCTCTTCTCTGTTGTGAAGCGCATGTGCGAGACTAAAGTCACGTGACTGCACTGACGCGGATGACGTGTTATCTTTTTTTTTTCAAACTTACAGTGTGCGTCTCTCTCAGAGTGTAAACGAAACCCGGGGGCACAAAAACAACAACAACAAAAAAACAGCTGGGGCGCACCAGATAACACGTCAGCAGTGTCATTCTGCAGTCACGTGACTTTAGTCTCATGCATGTGCTTCACAACAGACATATATGGTAAAGATTTAACATAGTAAAGCTTTCTAGTAAGGCTGTTCAAGTTTTTGATTTTCAATTAAAATTTTATTCAAACAACTACATAAACCTTATTCGAGGTAAAACAATTATGCAATGAAAATATATATTGCGTGCTGCTTGATCGAAGTGTTTGTAAGGCACTTTAAATGCTTTGACACGTGTAGCCTATTGCAACACTTACTTAATAAAAAGGTTAAATAAATGCATGGATTCAAAGTCACTGAGCAATCATGTTAAATAATCAAGATTACCCCCCCCCAAAATTTTTTTGCCCATAATCAAGCACCCCCACTTTCTAGTGACACATGGCTTCAAATTATTTGCAAGTCAAATTTTTGGAGACCACATAAAGCACGTTGTCGTGTGTGTCTGAGAAGATACATGAAGGTTTGTACTAGGTTTAAGCTTTATAGCATTTGTTTCTGTTTACTCATTAATCAAAATGCATACTGTACATTTTTATTAAAAAGTGAAATGCTAAATTATGCTACATTGTCTTTTTTACACTACTTATGTTTGTTTCCCATTTTGTATTCCAGCCAGAAATTTCAATCTACAGAAAGCCGAGGCGATGTTGCGCAAGGTATATAAATTCATCTTCCTATTTCACATTGATCTTTCATCATATTTACCCTATCGTAAAAAAGTACGAAACTTAATTATTTTATTTAGTAGGAAGCAAGCACTTCTTTTTAGCAGTTTTGGCAGTTTTTAGCAGCTTCATAAAAGCGTGATTAATTTGGGTGTGACTGCCCTTTACAGTGCCAGGCTTTAAATCACGAGTCATTAGTGTTACTCAATTGCAAAGGTTTTTTGCAGAGTAGTTTTGATTCATGTGCCAACACTATCGATAAATCACGTCACCGGCGTCTGATACCATGACCATTTACAGTGATGCCAAATGCTGTTGGCTTTCTGTTTCTGTAGTGTTAAAAATGCTGATGTAGATCTTGTTAACACAAGTAGAAAGTATCTCTGAACCCTGTCACCATGTGTCCATTGTACTTTAGGTCAAAGCACAGACATCAGTATCTACTGTAGACTTATAGCGGTTAATTATGTTCAGAAAAACTGATAACAGAAATAATGAGCGTGTTCGTTCGGTCAGGCTTTGCTATGCTGACTGTCTGAATCCTGTTTTTAAATCACATGCACAGTTTTTATGCAAGCATTTCAATCCTGTGCTGTTTTAATGTGCAGCACGTGGAGTTTCGGAAACACATGAAGGCTGATACCATCACTACGGAGTGGCAGGTGCCAGAGGTATGACACATACATGAAATCCACTTATTTTGTTGGCCAAGGCCTCTTGCACAATCAACAGTGATCATTTTTAGTATTCATTTACTGTTTTCCCTGATTTGGGAATTCAAGTTGTTATTGTTGCTGTGCATTTAAGACTTTCATATGTAAATCTTTTAGTATGATTGCCTAACTTTTGTGTGTAGTTCACAGTTCACACTCTTAGAGTGGGTTATGTTTCTAAATATAAAATATGTGCTGATATATAAATGTGAGATGTATTCACAGCATATGATATCATACACTAATGAATGACCATGAGAAGAGCTCAGATGCAAAATCCTCTTGGTGCGTCTGACATGTCTTTCTAGTAAATGAGCATTCTTATTAGATTCTTTATGGATTCTGCCAACAAACCAGTATTTCTCAATGGCCTGTGGTCGGGATTAAGTTGATTTACAATAAATTGCATGTCTGCTGCATAATCCAGCATTTTTACAAAATAATTATCAAAATATTTAAATACATACCCAAACCAGGGCTCCCTTGCAAAAGAGATTTGAATATCTCAATGGGACATCACCCTGTAAAATAAAGGGTAAATAAATTAATAAAATAAAACAAAATTATAGTTTGTCAGATTTGCGATGGGGAAAATAAATGTATTTCACGTATTTAATCATTTGAGAGATTAGTCATTCACATGAGCCATGCGGTCAGAGTAAGAGTATTTTGGGAAAATGTCTGCATTCTGGGCTTTTTTTCAAAATCTCAGAAAAAGACCAAAAATCAGCAAAAAAATTTCTTACTTTGTGCTTCTGTTATTATGTTGGTCAGTTGAATGTTAAATAGGTCCAATCCATGTTCAGTAAAAATTATTTGATGCAGAAATATACTAGCTAATATACTGTATAGTGTTGTATATTAAGTGTTTAATATAGGTATCGGCCGATAGTTGTCTGTTTAAATCGGTATAGGCCCCCAAAATATCATATTTGTGCATCCCTAATATATAAATATGTATATATGTAATGTTTGTACATTTCAACATTATTCTTAAATTTATGTGTGTTAGGGATGGGACAGTATGAAAATTTCATATCATGATTATAGTGACCAAAGTTATCAAGGTTATCAATATTATCATGGTTTTGTTAAAATGAGATGGAAATGTTCAAAAAGAACTGATACACACAATACATTTTTTTTTTTTTTTTAAGTTTTATTTGTGAAAATCACAATTTAATATTTCATGTCCCTGAAATTATTTCTGTGGTAAAAAAAATAAATAAATCTGTCTAATAAGTTTACCGTGAATATATACAATACATTATCCCTTAAATGCCTTCTTGCGCAAAAAACTATGTTGCATGTGCGTGCCTGCGTCAAACTGATGCTGGACAGGATTTACCGCAAGTTTTCAAAATCATGGTAATCAAACACGATTTTAATGATAATTAAATTTAGACGATAATACTAACCGTCAGGACATTTATCGTGGTTAATTATTTATATAATAATTACACACAGAGTACTCACACAAACACAAACTTTTATTTTGCATGCAATTAATTGCAATTAATCATTTGACAGCCCTTATTTTAATACCATCTGTTAAATAGATTTTTTTGTGTCTCTGTTTCTGTTAAAATGTTTTATCTGTAAAGCATTAATGCAAAAGAAATACATGTGCATTCAATTGGATTATTTCACCCAGTTAATTTTCTGCCCAGGTACTAGACAAGTACCTCACAGGTGGCATGTGCGGCTACGACCGTGATGGGAACCCAGTTTGGTATGATGTCATCGGGCCTATGGATCCTAAAGGTCTGATGCATTCGGCGACCAAGCAGGATTTCATCAAGTCCAAAATCAGAGACTGTGAGATGCTGCAGAAGGAGTGTGACTTACAGAGCGAACGGGTGTGTGTATGAAATAAAGCGATGGAGAAACAGTTCACCCGAAAAACTCAAATTTAGTCATTGTTAACTCATTCTCATTCAGACAAAAAAAAAGAGAAAGCAAACAGTGATTTAGACTACGAGGCTTTGAAAAGGTGTGTATGGTACCTACAGTATGTGTGTACTCCAAACACATGCAGTATGGTTGGGTCAAAATATATGAAAATTTTCTTAATAAAAGTTATTGACGGATAATATCTCCCATCAGAACACCTTCAAAATCATTTATCTTTAGATACCAAAATGTTTAGTCACACAAAGCTGTCACATGTCCTTAATGTTTAAATTCATAGTATGGAAAAGCACTTAAGATTCTTCAAATGTTTTCTTTTGATATCTTGGTTTGGACTGAAATGGGTTTGAGCTAATAACGACAACATGTTCATTTGGGGTTTCCTGTGATGTTATCATGCCTGTGTTTTATTTGCTGTTTTTCCTTTTCCCCTAGCTGGGTAAACACGTCGAGTCCATTACTATGGTCTATGACCTTGAAGGTTTGGGTATGAGGCATTTATATAAACCTGCTGTAGAGACTTATCAAGAGGTGCGTGTTAAATTTATATTATTTACACTTTCATTTGCATTTACATTTCGATTCTTCATTGTAATGCATTAACACAACTTCCTGTAGCTTCGTCTGTTCGTGCTTAACTGCACTTTGATTCCCAGGGTACAGATATACCGATAAAAATGTATACCTGATTGCTCTGTGAGTCGCTTTGGAAATACATGTCTGGCAAATGCATAAATGTGTTTTTTGCTTTCTTAGATTCTCACTATGTTTGAGGATAATTATCCAGAGGGACTCAAGAGGTTATTTGTCATTAAAGGTCAGTATTTTATAAATGTTATCAGTATAACATAAACATCATGAGTAGATGAGTATGGCACAAAGTGCAGAGTTTCACTGTGGTTTACCACGTTTGATATCTGTATCTCAGCATGCTAATGTTTCTTTCTGCAGCACCCAAACTGTTTCCCGTGGCTTACAATTTGGTGAAACACTTTTTGAGTGAGGACACCCGTCGTAAGGTCGTCGTGCTGGGATGTAAGATGTCTCCTCTTATCTTAACAACATTTTCGATTGATCTGTATTTAAAACACTAACATCCAGTTTCGCAAGACAACCCAATCACAGAATAAAATGCATGTTGAGCTGTATTAAACTCGCACATTTAAAAATATATGGCATTGTTTTGTGTAAAGATTTGCACACCAATAATTTTATTCTAAGGCACATTTATAAAAGCCATTTTAAAGGTCCAGTGTGTAGATTTTTAAGGGCATCTAGTGGTAAGAATGTGAATTGCAACCAACGGCTCAGTCCGCAGCTTACCCCTCCCTTTTGAAACGCATAGAGAAGCTACACACATGTCGCACCAAACACATCTTTATGCAAAATCAGCATATATTAATCAGCATAATATTAGTTGTTTTTAAATTTAATTATTGTATTTATTGCTCACTGGCAGTTTCTATAAAAGGGTTTACTGGATGGATGCATGGATACAGATCGTGGGTGCACGTGCACCACATCCAAATTCAGTGTGAATTATGGTCAAAACAAATATTTTGTAGAAATTTATGCCGGTCTTTCTGGATTTCATAATAAACTTAAAAACCCAGTCAAAACGGCACACTTGTGTCACTTGCAATACGACTTCCATTAGCTTTAGTGGCTCACCGGAAGTCTTATGCTGCGTTTACACCAACCGCGGTAGAGGCGTGAAGCGCGACTGATTTCAATGTTAAGTCAATATGAAGATGCGTTGACGCGCATCAGGATGTCCCGTGGCGCAGAAGAGGCGTTCGGCACGGCGCGGAAGACGCGTTTCCGCCTCTTTCACGCGTGAAGCTCGCGCGAAAGGCGCGAATTGAGGGTTGTGCGCGGTTAGCGTGAATAGTGCTTTTTGTGCATCTTGCGGTTCACGCGAATTTGCGGCCGACGCCCGAGTTGAAAAATTTGACCTTTGGTGGAATTTCACGCCACGTTAACCAATCAGGAGCCTGCTTGCTGCTGTGGTGGCAGCCCCTCCCGGAGTCACTCATTCAACCAACGCTTGATATTGTCCATAAGCAGGTACCCGGAGCTATACGACACAAGTTCATATTTCTATAGAGGAGACAGAAATAAAAAGGACCTCGCTTGGAAGAGTGTCAGTGAGGACATTGGGCAACCTGGTAATTGTAATACACACTTCACTTTTGAGTCACGTGATGTTTATCGACCCGCACCGTTTATTTCCCCCCTATAGTAAGGTTACCAAATACAAACCGTTAACTCTCTCGATAAATGCACAATCAACATCAGTCATTTTGCAAACAGACAACCGCATAGCACTTGCCCCTCCCACAAGAAGCGGAGTTTGCCTCTGACGCGCGTCAAATGCTTCCTTTATCCGCACGTCTACTCCGCTCTACACGCGCGAATGCATCCAAATTGTTCAAGCGGCAAACCACGGTTGGTGTGATTTTGGCGCCCGAAACGCGGTTGGTGTAAACTCAGCATTACACAAAGGAGCTCAAAGATGGCGGCGCCCACATTTATGTCAAAAATAAGGTGGATACACCACTGATAATATAGTTCTGTATAATATATTGCATTTCTGTCAAGAGATCCTTCTTAAAGTTACACAATGCATCTTTAATGTCCTTATTTAACTAAGGCCTAATTCTGTCTTAATCTAAACCCAGTCTGTTAAATCAGGCCTAAATCCTCTGTATAATACCTAAGTAGTTACAGTGTAAGTTGCATATGATATTTAGGTGGAGCGATTGGTATTTTTGAAAATATTTCATATTGTGTGAGGGATTAGTGGGAGAATATTCAAGGAATGTTTTGAGCTTTTCTTCCATTTTCTTTCTTCCAACATTTTGAGATTAAAACTTGTGCTTTAGTGCTTGAACAAAAATACAATCTTTACATTTCTATTTCAAGCTAGTAGTGGAATGAGGGTAGTACTGTATAAAGCTAATAGGGTAGGGTGGACAACAAGTTATATAATTCAGGTATATAGACAAAAGTATCAGAATGCCCCTTCTAATAAAGGTCCCCTGTTCATGCCCTGGTTGGGAGTTTACATGTTGATCAAAATCTTGTTTACTTTTTCCTCCTCAGCAAACTGGCAAGAGGTGTTACAGAAGTACATCTCTCCTGAGGAGCTTCCAGCGTACTATGGAGGCAAACTGACTGATCCTGATGGTGACCCCAGATGTAGAACCAAAGTGAGTAAGAGTCAAAGGTCACACATGGTTTAAAATTAGGCTGAGTGACATTAGCTTGCCAACGAGTAAACATGTAGCGGTGACATAGTCCCGGTTTTCTTATAGTGGATACTTTTGTTTCTCTTAGGCCCTGTTTACTCATGATATTAAGATGCGTTTTGGTTGATTAGATCACAAGAGGAGAGAAAAAGACACACTAGCTGCATTTTCATGGCAGCTTTGTGCAAAACTAAAGCGTTGTTTTCAAAATGTCGACAAACGACTTGCGAAATGTCGCTGTTTCTATTAATCAATGATATGCAACTTGTATTGTAAAAATTTAGTTATTCTTCTTGCGATTAGTCATTTCAAACATCACGTTGACTGATGTTGATATGTTTACAAATATCACATCCACCATACTAGGCATTATTTTTAACCGAAGGCAACATAAGAGTATTATCCAGTCCTTCCAGTTTTTTTGTGATTGAAAATCCTTGATCTTGCGGCACGTTTTCTTAAAAAAGCGATGGAATATGCGGATATTTATGTAATTTTATGCAATGAAATTGCGTGAACTTGCAAAAACTGTGTGAACTTGCAAAAACTGTTTGCAGCTTTTGCAGCTTTTCATTGGTGTTCACGTCGCGTAATTACGTCACTTCCTAACATTCCCATTATCCAAATGAAATCATGCAAGCCCCATATATTTTGCGAGCAGAAATCTGCAATTTATGCAACAAAAGTGCGGCGTATTTAAAAATGCGGACCCTGCATAAATATGCAGACTTTGGCTGATTATGCATTGAATCATGCGATTGCAAAATCACGTTTTTCTGGAAGGACTGATTATCCAAACATTAATACCAAGGAAAGACCCTTATACTTACAGGAGCGGCAACGTATGGGTTTTGTTTTTGGAGGTAATAGTACATTATTTTAAATTTAAAAAAAGATGTAGGAGTGTTATCCAAACATTATTGGCAAGGAAAGCCTCTTACACTTGGGAGAAGACACGTATTGAGGTATTTCTGGGAGGTTTTAGTACATAGCGCGTCATCTTCACATAATAATTATGTGACTTGCATCAGGTGACCTGAAAATTCGAATAATTTATTTTTTGCAGTTTTGCGAAATACACCTCATTTGAGCGTAAAAACTTTTTTGTGTTTAAATATTTTTATTGAAGTATTCAATAAAACGATCCAGTTGGCATTATTGCTAAAACTTTTTTGCAATATATGTGAGTTTTTGCAAAATTGACGTGTTTCCATTGGCCGTATTTTTAGTTCGCAATGTCAATTTGCGCAATTTAAACTAAGGCTAATAGAAACGCAGCTATTCACGTTTACATCTGGTGTTTTAATCCGTTTCTTTTTGTCAACTTTTGTGCTTGGTACATTACACATCATTATATCATTAGGTGAAGAGTAGGTGTTGTTTACACCACAAAAGCAATCTGGTCAAATGTGTCGTCAAAAAAACTCTAAATGTGATCGAAAGTGAACGAGCTAAAAACTTTTCCCACCTATATTTAGCGTCATCCATTTGTGATCCAGTCGACCAAAACGCATCTTATTATCCAAGTTTAAACAGCCCCTTTAAATGGATGGCCACATTGAGGAAGTTGCGAGTCACGAGTGTTATACAACAGTTTCATTTCGTAATTCTGGATGTGTGACACACAGAACCGTCTGCTTTTATAATGCTGATGAAAAAAATGTGGTGACATTTCTCTATTCAATTTCTCTATTGCAAGTTTGGCAAAAGGTCCATTGTGAACTGTGCTTGTGTCAATACTACAGAAGCAGAAGTCAATACTTTGCATACTTTGCTTTGTGCTTATCTAGGAGCATAGAAAGATGCATCATAATTTGTGACCCTGCATGTGTCATTTTTTTTAAACATCCTATGTACATATAAAGTACATTCTGTGAAAAATAACCTTGATATCTGTAATGTTGACTGAGTAAGGTCATGTCAAAGATTGAAATCAATGTGAAATCAATTCTCAAAATTAGATTGAAACTTTAGCCTGGATTTCACAGACAGAGTCACATTTGTTCTTATTACACTGTCAGAAAAAAGGTCAAATATGGCCCCAATCTGTCACTGGGATATACAAAGGTCCTAATATCTACCATTTAGGTACAAATATGTATAAATTTGGTTTCAATATAAACCTCTGAATATAAAACACTTTAAGTGCAATGCTTTACGGCAAGAAAAATATTTTCAGATATAATTTTAAATGTATAAAAAAATGGGTTAAAAATAATACATACTGTAATATATTTTGAAATGTGTTTACAAAAAATTTATTTTTCACCAATATATTTTTTGGCAATTTTTTGTATATTTTAAAAAGAAATATATTTTAACGCAAATATTCACGTCAAATTGGTAGAAAAACTTATGTAAACATAACTAATTTTAATCCTTTCAAACCTAATATATTTTCTGCATAGATATACTTAAAAATAATACGTACTGTAATATGTTTTGAAATGTGTTTACAAAAATGTATTTTTCACCAATATATTTTTTTGCAATTTTTTGTATATTTTAAAAATAAATATATTTTAACGCAAATATTCACGTCAAATTGGAAGAAAAACTTATGTAAACATAACTAATTTTAATCCTTTCAAACCTAATATATTTTCTGCATAGATATACTTAAAAATAATACGTACTGTAATATATTTTGAAATGTGTTTACAAAAATGTCTTTTTCACCAATATATTTTTTTGCAATTTTTTGTATATTTTAAAAATACTTTCGTATATTTTTAACGCAAATATTCACGTCACATTGGAAGAAAAACTTATGTAAACATAACTAATTTTAATCCTTTCATACCTAATATATTTTCTGCATAGATATACTTATAATCTTATATTTTATACATGCATATACATTTTATACTTTATACATTTTATACAAACTTATATATTTTGGCCAGGAAAAATATATCTTTTGCTGTATGGGTTGTAAAATTTGAAATGTATTTGCACCTGAAATGCATTTTGAAATATATTCTCATATATGAAGGTTAAAACTAAATATATTTTAAATTTAAAAAATATATTTAATTAAGCTTTACTTTCTACAAGCTGTACTTTTTGTTAGGGTGCCGCCCCAGTGACAGCTGGGGTCCATTTTTAGACCATTTATTTCTGACAGTGTATAGTAAATCCATTGTTTTGAAAGCGATATGCATATAAAATTTAAATGTATTATTTGCTAGCATCTGGCTTGTATTTGCATATTCATTTTCAGTCTAGTTCAAACACAGACATTTCCTGCTTATTTTAATACCAGTATTCAGTGTAGTAAAACCTGACCTATATTACAGGAACACAATCATCCCTTTGGCCTTTTTTATATTGTACTTTCTCACATTAGTGCTGCTTAGTAGTGCATGTTTAAAAGCAGTTTAAAACATAGTCTTAAGCAGTCCAATGTTTATCTATACAAGATTATACAAGATCTTAACTGTTGAATTATCACCGATGATAAACTGTTATGGGAGGCTTGATACCATATGGCGTTACCCGGACCAGAACCCATCTCATTGCATTACTCTTTATAGAGTTTGATCAGCTGGCATTGTTGAAGCTTTGGGCTTGACATGACTATCCTCCCCCAATAATCTGTCTCAACACTGTGGTTATGACTCTGTTTGTGGCAAATCCTGAGCGTGAAAAGCCTAAATAAGCAAATAGCTGTTATGATAAGGGAACGGGTGGTTGATAAGCATCGCCTAAAACAGATAAAACCAGTTTTTGGGTTTATGAAAATAATCCTGCGCGTGTATGTACTTGGCATGGACAAATAGGATTTAAAACATGCAGAATCATGATGCTCTAAACTGAGTTGCTGTCGTATCTTGTGTAGATACGCAGTTAGCGCTGCCCCCTTCAGGACTGGAGGTTCAGTCATAAAAACACTGCAGACGACACCACGTTTGGAATGAGGAATTAAAGTGGATTAACATTTAGTTGTATAGTTGTTTAGACTGTTGTATCACACATGTTCTGTTGGATAAATGCAGTTTGTGTGTTAAAGATACTAGTTGTCTACTCTGACACTTTAGAAATACAACAAGCAACCAGTCTTGGGTATTTTTTGCCTGTTGTATTGTAGGGGTGAGTGGGGCACAAACTAACACAGGGTTATTTGTAACCCGGCTACTTTACATATTTATACAGGGTTTGTATAAATTTGATTTGTCTTAATTGTGCAGCTCTTTTTACAAAATATATTACAAGAATGATAAGATAAAGGATCATGGATGGATGAATGTGTGGATTTCTATTTATTATAGGCAGATATATAAACAATATCCACCTTTAGTATATAAACAGAATTTTATTAACTTTAAACAAAATTTTGTAGCAGGTGTTATTTCAAACCCTCAGTTTGTTACAATGAACACCACCTATGGGGTAACGTTTGCACTCCTGTAACTTTCGGTGTAATTGTATGAAAACAGTAGGTCCCACACACAAACTGTAAGCGTTCATTTGTAGCAGAGATTTGTGTGTTGATTGTGTAAAAAAATTAATTTAATTTAAATATTTTTTTGATTGATAGAGCCAAAGCCAAAAAGCTTTACTTTGTGCCCTCTCTCCGCTATGTTTCAAGGTGAAGCAGGCAAAAGTGTTAACTTTGTGTTTGTTTATCTACTGGTGCGACGTGGCAGGCAATTTTCTTGCCTTTTAAACCAGTAATCTACCTTAATGAAAACCAGAGCACTTTAAAGTTGCTAAAGGTTCAGATGGAGATACATAATAAAGATCCAGTTTTTTTTCCTGTACTGTATGTCATATTCGTAATGCATTGTTTTATTGGACAACATTTTGCCAGGCAGTATTTTGCTCTGTCACTCCAGACAATGTGACCTTAATTCATTTCGAAGTGTTTAAGTATTGTATTGCCATTATTGTATTTAAAGGTGCAGTGTGTAATTTTTAGAAGGATCTCTTGACAGAAATGCAAAATATTATACAAAACTAAATTATCAGGGGTGTATAAAGACCATTGATAATGAACCGTTATGTTTTTATTACCTTAGAATGAGACGTTTTATCCACATACACAGAGGGTCCCCTTACATGGTAGCCGCCATTTTGTGCAGCCATGTTTCTACAGAAGCCCTTAAAAGACAAACTTTTTTACTAAGTTGTCTCCAAAGATTACATGTTTGTCCAGGTGGCGGCAACCATAGCTTCTCTATGTGTTTCAAAAGCAAGAGGTGAGCAGTGGACTGAGCCGTTGGTTGCAATTCACAACCTCACCACTAGATGCCACTAAAATTTACACACTGCACCTTTAATGATCATCTAGCTCTTTTTTCTGTATGGATTTACAACACACAATAAAATAATAAATATGCTTTTGTGACCTTTTAGCTGTCTAACATAGTCTATCTTGCAAATGTCTTAAAGCTGAGTAACATTTGCATATGTAGGATAAAGCAATGTCATCATGGTCCAACTTAGTCATGGTGTTGTACTAAATATCAGGACAGCTGTGATTTGGCTTTTGTAGTTAAATTTCTGTAGCTTAATTGGTAACGGATTGCATTAGACACATACTGGTAAAAATGTATAAGTGGAAGTTGCTTTTGATAAAAGCATCTGCCAAATGAATAAATGCAATGTAATGTAAAACAATTCCTTAAGTGTATTGTATGAAAAAGCATTTTTTTTCCCAATTAAAAGCCCTTTCGACTGTACCACTTTCTTCTGTCTATTATTTGCCATCTTTCTTTTCATCTTCATAAAACACTGCACTAATCGCATGCCAGGCTTTTTTCTTTTTGCGCTCTTGATGGTCCTGTGTAAGTTTCTTTCACCTTTGTTCATTTCTACCCATATGCAAAATAATACCACTACATCTAAACCAAGCAAACTAAAGCTTTGTCGTTTTTATGCAGATTACATTTGCATCTGAGGTTCCCAGGTCTTACTATGTTCGAGAAGCCATTAAAACCGACTACGATCATTGTGTGACGATTGGCCGTGGCTCCACCCACCAGGTGGAATATGAGATACTTGCGCCAAACTGTGCATTGAGGTGAGTCAAAAGAAAACATGCTTGATACTGATTGTATTGCTTTTTAACCGAGCTGTGAAGTTGCAGGTTCGAATCTGGATCATTATTATTATTTTCAGATGGCAGTTTTCTAGTGATGGTGGTGATGTAGGTTTCGGTGTCTATTTAAAGAAGAGGATGGGAGAGTGGGTGAAGGCTGGCCAGATGAAGGAGATTGTGCCAAGTGAGCGCTACAATGCACATCTGGTACCCGAGGACGGATCCCTCACCTGTCCAGAACCAGGAGTGTGTAAGTACAGTGGCAGCTACATTTTTTTTAACATTTGTAGGATAAATGTACTTAATTGTCTCTCTTTTCTCAGATGTTCTACGGTTCGACAACACTTACAGTATTTTCCAGTCCAAAACAATCAGGTTCTCAGTGGAGGTTCTCCTGCCTACTAATATAAACCAAACAGAGTTTTAAAAACGCAGTTTGATGACACCAACAAGCAGCGGACATAACTGAGATTTAAAAATCTCTGTAGCATAACAAGCTGTCGATCATTTAACCAGTATGTACTGTATACTTCACTGATCATCATGCAAAGACTGGCTGTATGATGCAACAACATATCAAATCTTGATTTAAGTGTGCAATTATTTACATTTCAATCTCTACTTCTTCTTTGGCATTAATGAAGTGTTTATCACTAAACTCCAGTGTGGTTTAAGAACTGTAATAATTGTATGGAGACCCTAATATATGCTTGAAATCTTTTAATATATACAGTATTATTCAAGTTTGCCTTCATGATTTTGATAGACTTAAGTGATGTATTTTTTTTTTTTTAAGATAATTCCTAGCTTTGATAAGAAACTCAAATAAACTCCTACCACTTTTACATTATTATTTACTTTTGCTTGTTTTAATAATTAATCAATTTTATGTTTACATGATCATCAAATGTTTTAGGTGTGCTGCTGTTTTCAATTTTGGTTGAATTTTCTCTTTTGCATTCCACAAGTTGTAAATGTTGTAAAATGTTGATCTTTCATAAGTTTTACCTCAGGTCCTATGTTTACACTGCCCATATTTGACTCCAAGAACTTGATCTGTTTTGTCACTGTGCATGTATGTTTTTATGTCTTCCTTTGATTTTGTAATTATTGTAATTTATGAGCGCATGAGTGTAAATTTACTAATGAAGTATATATAAAAATGGCAGAAACATTCTCAGATCTTGTTTGTTTATTTCTTTATCTTCTTCATGTACTATATTTCATACACTTTCTGATGTATATTTATGCATTCTCTTAATTAAAGAAATACCTAGCTAAACCATAAGTTTAACTTTTATAAGTAAAACTTAAGCACTTAAGGGTTAAATCCAGATAAGGATTTGGTCATGTGCTTTCAAAAATTGTATCCAAAATAAAGAAATTGTTTAAACTTGTGCTAAATCTAAATTGAGTCAGTCTTATAGCGCCACCTGCTGCTAATATATCACACCAACATGTACAGCTATTCCTTTATAATGAACCGAGTCAGTAGTTGCGCGTCTGTCCTGTAGAGGGCGCCATTGTAAAAGGTTAATATGTTAAAACTTGACATGCGCAGCATAAAACTCCCAAATAATGACACAAATATGTATAGATTTTTCATATTATCACATTAACTGTTGTAGTGCGACATTTCATATTTTTAAAACGTGACGACAGATCTCTTAGATACTGTCAAGAAATGTCCAGGACGCGTTACACCACAAAAGTAAATAATTAAACAAGATTTGTACGTTAATAACAGTTGTAATTTTATACCGTAGTAGTTTTTGCTCACCTAAAAAATATCAAATAAAATTAGTAGTAACTTTATACTGTGGTAAATCATAGTAATTACCAAACTGTTTATTCAATAGTATTAACAAACGTAACAGTGAATTGATAGGCTGTGGTAAATATTGTAGTATGCTTTAATATTTATTACGGAACGTTTCAAAAACACTATAGTATCTAGTTATTTTACTACAGTTTAGCATAGTAAATACTAAATTATCTGTATGTGGGCAGTTTAAACTAATGTAATAATTAATGCACATATAAACAAATAAAATAATCAGTTAATTAAACATTTACTCGTGTATTATTTTTCGTGTTAGGTTAAAATATGACCCGTGCGTTTATTCATGAAATTCACCCTGGTTTTTTACCTGACATGTACATTACCTAGTAAACCAGAAGAAAAAAATAATACATTCATATTCGTTTTTACATAATATTACATCATTTACCTTAAAACCTACATCAATTATTTATCACAGTAACCCACATAGATATGAGTAACCCAGACGTTCCACCTTAACCGTCCTGCAAAACCGGTATTCTTTAACAAGAGGGCTCGTTCTTCCTCATTATGTGACGTTTCTCAAGCTGATTGGAGTTTCCCAGTGCTATGTTAATGAGGAAGGCGGGCTTGTGTGAAATGAGTAGGTGACGTCAACCGTCATTCCGTTGAGAGCGCAACAAACATGGCGACAGAATGGATCGGTAAAGGCTGCACGCTGGCTTTAATAGTGTTATTTTTGTGTAAAGTAGGCACATACAGAGCGGAGACCGGGGGCAGCGACAGCATGATCCTCGGCATGCGGCTGGAGAAGAGCGACAAGCCCGCCACAACTACCGACGACGGGATCATTCAGGTAACCGAGGAAAGCAACATCTTGCTCAGGTTCTACGGACTGCAGATCAGTAATGACACCTGGTCGCAGATTAAGTTCATGGACCGGGGGGAGGACAGCAGCTCTGTTTTAAATAGGACTTGTGCAGATTTTACAAAAGACTTCTCCATCGGCACCACAATGAGTGTCAACAGCCAGGGCACATCTGGACTGCTGGGAGTCAAAATTAAATCACTTAGGAAAAGTGAGTCCCAGAGGGATTATGGCTTGTGTATCAGATATATCCAAGATGGAAAGTGGTACCTGCTGGGAGAGAATGATGGGATATTACGTGTGGTGGAGGAGAAGAAGTCTCTTCTTCCTATTTGGTTCCAGGTGATGTTGATATGTTGCCTCTTGGTGCTGTCAGGTATGTTCAGTGGGCTAAACCTGGGGCTCATGGCTTTGGACCCCATGGAGTTGCGCATAGTGCAGAGTTGTGGGACGGAAAAAGAAAAGAAGTTTGCGCGCAAGATCGAGCCCATTCGGAGGAAAGGAAACTACCTCCTGTGTTCGCTTCTCCTCGGCAACGTCTTGGTCAACACCACGCTGACCATCTTGCTCGATGACCTCATCGGCTCTGGTTTGGGTGCCGTGGTGGCGTCGACCATCGGCATTGTGATCTTTGGTGAGATTGTTCCGCAGGCGCTCTGCTCTCGCCATGGCTTGGCGGTAGGTGCCAACACCATCGTTCTCACCAAGTTTTTTATGTTATTGACTTTTCCGTTGTCCTTTCCCATCAGTAAGCTCCTAGATTGCGTGCTGGGCCAGGAGATAGGCACCGTGTACAATAGAGAAAAGCTGGTGGAGATGCTTAGGGTGACTGAGCCGTACAACGACCTCGTGAAAGAGGAGCTGAACATGATCCAGGGAGCTCTGGAGTTGAGGACTAAAACGGTGCAGAACATCATGACTCCCCTGAGTAACTGTTACATGATCAACAGCGATGCCATCCTGGACTTCAACACCATGTCGGAAATCATGGAGAGCGGATACACCCGCATACCTGTGTTCGAGGGCGAACACACCAATATCGTTGACATCCTCTTTGTGAAAGACCTCGCTTTCGTGGACCCAGATGACTGCACCTCCTTAAAAACCATCACCAAGTTCTACAACCATCCGGTCCACTTTGTTTTTCACGACACCAAGTTGGATTCCATGTTGGAGGAGTTCAAAAAAGGTCTGTCACTGTTTTATGTTGTTTTGGAGAGTCAAGCACTAACACACAAATACTGCAGTAATCTTTTTAATTCATATTTCTTTATATAGAGCTTTCACAATTATGCATTGTAGCTAGGCAGCTTTACATTAAATACAGGACAGGGAAAACTGAATAGTATCTCACAAATATTCAGTTTTTGCTGTATCTGTCCTTTAGACCTCAGTGGATGCAATCTTTATTTCACTTTAAAGAGATAGTTCACCCAAAAATGAAAATGTTGTCATCATTTTCTCATCCTCATGTTTTTCTAAACCTATTTGAAATAATTTTTTTGTTTTAAGGAACAAAAAAGAAGATATTTTGATAAATGATGGTAAGCTCACAACGGATTGTAACCATTTACTTCCATAGTAGGATTAACAAATATGGTGGAATTCAATGCGTACCGTCAATTGTGTGCTTACCATCATTTATCAAAATATCTTACTCGTCATTTATCACAATACTTTTACCATAATATTTGTTTTCCTACTATGGAAGTCAATGGCTGTGTGCTCACCATCATTTATCACATATCTTCTTTTGTGTTCATCAGAAAAAAAACTCCTACAGGTTAATAACAATCTGAAGATCAGGGAAATGATAACAGAATTTTCATTTTTGGGTGAATTATCCCTTTAAGGTCCCATTGCCCACAAGAAGTTTGCACTCACAATTTCTACTAGTGATGCACCGATGTATCGGCCGCCGATATTTATCGTCCGATTTTTGACGGATTTGAAACCATCGGCATATCGGCAATAGCACGAAAAAGGCAGATACCGATTGTTTATTAATTAACTGCATAAAGAAATCCATTATATAAAAAAATGAGTTAATGTTGTTAATAAAATAAATCCTGACTATCAAAAACCACCTTTGAAAGGTTGTCATGCTGTCTTATTATATTTGTTTTAGCTTAACTTGTGCCTCTCTTATTATGTTGGTCAGTTGAATGTTAATTAGATCCAATCCATGTTCAGTAAAAATAATTTGATGCAGAAATAAACTAGCTAATAGACAAACTGTAAAGTATTGTATACAAGTGTTTAATATCGGCATCGGTATCGGACAGAAGTTGTCTGTTTAAATCCGTATCGGTATCAGCCCCAAAAAAATCCAGATAATTTACTCACCACCATGTCATCAAAAATGTTGATGTCTTTCTTTGTTCAGTCGAGAAGAAATTACGTTTTTTGAGAAAAATATTCCAGGATTTTTCTCATTTTAATAGACTTTAATGGACCCCAACACTTAACAGTTTTAATGCAGTTTAATATTGCAATCTCAACGCAGCTTCAAAGGACTCTAAACGATCCCAAACGGGGCATAAGGGTCTAATCTAGCAAAACAATTGTCATTTTTGAAAAAAAAAAAAATGGACTTTTAAACCACAACTTCTCGTCTATCTCCAGTATTGTGACTCGCCAGCGTGACCTCACGTAATACTTCGTCACGTCAAGAGGTCACGGTTGACAAATGCGAAACTCCGCCCCAGTGTTTACAAGTGTGGAGAAAGAGGACCGTTCTGACGTCATTGTATGTCAAATGATACTAATTAATGTCTTTATGTCAGTTTATTGTTTAAAATCGTACGCAAATGTGCGTTACATATATGTAACGTGACCCTTCCACGTCATTATGCAATTACATGAAATTGCGCTGGCGAGTCACACAGCCGGAGTAGAAGACAAGCTGTGGATTAAAAGTGCATATTTTTTTATTTTTCTTGCCAAAAATGACAATCTTTTTGCTAGATAAGACCCTTATGCCTCGTTTGGGATCGTTTAATGTCCTTTGAAGCTGCGTTGAAACTGCAATATTAAACTACATTAAAACTGTTAAGTGTTGGGGACCATTAAAGTCCATTAAAATGAGAAAAATCCTGGAATGTTTTCCTCAAAAAACATAATTTCTTCTCGACTGAATAAAGAAAGACATTAACATTTTGAATGACATGGTGGTGAGTAAATTAGAATTTTTTAAGAAAATTTACTAATCCTTTAACATTAATGTGAAAGAAGAAAATTGCATCCATCAAATCAGACCAATAGGAAGGAGTCCAATTGATGATGTCACTACTAGTTTGTAGAATTCGTCTTTTCCCTGTTACACACAGCCAAACACACACATTGCTATTCCCTTTTTGTGTTTCAAGGTCAGATTTTGTCCATCTTGTTCTCTCACCTACTCCTACTTCAGTTTTGGGAGTGTTTTTGTTAAACTTGTTAAAATATTTTAAGGCAGGGTTGTAAGGTTAATGTTTTTTCTTCAATAAAGCTTTAATCTTAGCTCTATAATCTATAACTGTAGTGTCACTGAATGCCTTTGTGTTTTGTCGGTTGGTTGATTAATTGTTGATGGTTTACCAAAGGTCCTCTGTAAAGTATGTGGAAGTTGACACATACAGCTTTGTCCTAAAGACACTGAGGCTGTAAACTACTGAGCTGACATATAGGATATCTGTGTTTGACTAACTGTGTTTGTTGTTATTATAGTTAGTTAATGACTGTATAATGTGGCTAAACCCTAAATTTTCACTGTTTACTGCCAACAGACTTTGGGATGGATTGTAGCTCAAAATGTGGAACGGGTTTGCAATTTTTAAATATTAGACCGTTTCAATACACTTATTTTGTCTTTCTGAAGGGTAGCGCTATTTATAAATACTAAAAATGTATGGATGGAATATTTTTTCAAGAGGTCAAAAGCTGTATTCAGACATATACACTGAACTCAGATAAGCTGTTTGGTTTCACCGTATTCGTCTTCTCGCAATCTACAGTACAAGAGTTTTATTGTTATCTTGTTTTGCAAACGTACAAATTTACGAATGTCAGACATGCACTTTAAGGGAATACGTCACCCAACTATAAAAATATATGGTTTATAATTTACTCTAATCTTTAATAATGGATGATCCTGTCTGCAGTAGTCTTATGATGATTAGGCAAATCAAATTTTTAAATCGGTCATTGATTTCACAACGATTTTAATCTCTGGCAAGACTATACCCAGTCAATATTAATTAAGGTTATTTTCACAGAATGTTCTTTACATTATGTAGGATGATTTTATGTACAGTAAATTTTATGATTTTATTAGTAAATCACCAAAAAATGACTTTAGCTGGGTTTTCACAGACCTGCTCACATATGTACTCCATGTACCAAAAAGAACTAAACAAAAAATAGTCATATACATCTCTGATGGCATGGGTGAATTATTGGATTATTTTAACATTTAGGTGAAGTATTTCTTAAAATAAAGTGCCATCATGTTTGAAAGTCTTTAATTTCCTTCGTTTTTTCTTAAGTTCTGCTCTTTGACATACACTAGTTTGCTTGACTTTCGACCTGGGTGGGTCGATTTGCCACTAGACAACAGCAGCAGCGATTGTTTGCAGAAGCTCTTTAGCCTCTTGTAACCACACGTGTGTTGTGAAAGGATGATCATTGCATGCGGAAGTGATATTTGCACTATTTTGGTTTAGGGAAGAGACTTTGAATTGTTTTTTGAAGTGCAAAATGTCATTTAAAAGCAAATGAGGTTTGTTGCACAGAGATTAAGAGGTTTACCACCTACCTGATACAGAGGATATGTTCAGACTGGGATGCTAGTGTTAAATTGCAGTATATACTTTATACTATATAGTGATACACCAATACACTCACCTAAAGGATTATTAGGAACACCTGTTTAATTTCTCATTAATGCAATTATCTAGTCAACCAATCACATGGCAGTTGCAACTTGCTTCAATGCATTTAGGGGTGTGGTCGTGGTCAAGACAATCTCCTGAACTTCAAACTGAATGTCGGAATGGGAAAGAAAGGTGATTTAAGCAATTTTGAGCGTGGCATGGTTGTTGGTGCCAGACGGATTTCACAATCTGCTCAGTTATTGGGATTATCATCCACAACCATTTCTAGGGTTTACAAAGAATGGTGTGAAAAGGGAAAAACGTCCAGTATAGGGCTGCACGATAAATCGCATGTGATACCACGCGCATCACGTCAGTAATGCCGGTTCCTTGATTAGTATTAAATCGCCATTAGCTGTTTTCAGATGGAGCTGATTTAACTACACAGAGCCGCAGTTCCCTGACAAGCTGGGCCATATCGCATACATATCGCAGGCGATACATCCGCGATAATTAATGCAAAATTGCCCCGATTGTCAGTGAACTACGGCTCTGTGTAGTTAAATCAGCTCCATCTGAAAACAGCTGATGGCGATTTAATACTAATCAAGGAACCGGCATTACTGACGAGATGCGCGTGACAAACACATGCGATTTATCGTGCAGCCCTAGTCCAGTATACAGATTCCATGAAGTAACCACTTGTTACAGCCGAGGTATGCAGCAAAGCATTTGTAAAGCCACAACATGCACAACCTTGAGGCAGTTGGGCTACAACAGCAAAAGACCCCACTGGGTACCATTCATCTCCACTACAAATAGGAAAAAGAGGCTACAATTTGCACAATTTCACAAAAATTGGACAGTTGAAGACTGGAAAAATGTTGCCTGGTCTGATGAGTCTCGATTTCTGTTGAGACATTCAGATGATAGAGTCAGAATTTGGCTTAAACAGAATGAGAACATGGATCCATCATGCCTTGTTACCACTGTGCAGGCTGGTGCTGGTGGTGTAATGGTGCGGGATGTTTTCTTGGCACACTTTAGGCCCCTTAGTGCCAATTGGGCATCGTTTAAATGCCACAGCCTACCTGAGCATTGTTTCTGACCATGTCCATCCCTGTATGACCACCATGTACCCATCCTCTGATGGCTACGTCCAGCAGAATAATGCAGCATGTCACAAAACTCGAATCATTTCAAATTGGTTTCTTGAACATGACAGGGAGTTCACTGTACTAAAATGGCCCCCACAGTCACCAGATCTCAACCCAATAGAGCATCTTTGGAATGTGGTGGAACGGGAGCTTCGTGCCCTGGATGTCCATCCCACAAATCTTCATTAACTGCAAGATGCTATCCTATTAAAATGGGCCAAAATTTCTAAAGAATGCTTTCAGCACCTTGTTGAATCAATGCCACTTAGAATTAAGGTAGTTCTGAAGGCGAAAGGGGGTCAAACACATTATTAGTATGGTGTTCCTAATAATCCTTTAGGTTAGTGTATATTGCAGTGGCTGATATTTGGATATTTTTTCCGGCATTGGACGATAACTCTTTTCAAAAATTACGATTTGTTGTTTGTACCGAAAAGACCAGATGTAAAGCCAAAGTCTGACAGACAGAAACATGACCAATCATTATTCACTTTTAAAAATTACAAGCCCTCTCGGGTTGCCAGACACATACAGATAATGTAAAGCATAGGTTTATTTGCTCATTATTTTTCGTTTGCAATGTTTTTGTTATCTGCAAATTACAAACCTGCTCGTTTGGATTTTTTAGCTCAATTTGCGGCAATCAATTTACGGGCCATTGCGGTCTCATTTAAGCAACATGATAACTGGCAACCGAGTTGTCGAAATAAACTATTGGGTAAATGGCAATGGGCAGGATCAGACAGACCAAAAACAGACATTCTGGACTGGAAGCAAGTTTCTTAAAGAGAATAATTGGCTATAGCATTGTGAACTTAGCTTGTTGACATATCTACTAGTGATGTTACGTTCGTGAACGAATCGTTCTTTTTGTACGAATCTTTTAGGTGAACGAATCGTTCTCGTTCAAGCCATCAATTGACTCATATTTCTGGTTCACTAAAAATGTCTCTCCCTTCTTGAGGAGCACGGACAAATGAAGCGCGGCTTTCTTTCTGCCTTCAAAGAGTGACAAAAGTACGAGCCAATTAATGGCAATCGAGTATAAGCTGTGGCCGAGCATATGATTGGCTCAACGTACTGAATGAATACGCCCTTCACTGACCGTGCAGCTGTTTTGAGTCTAAACGAACGAGAGAGAGAGAGATCGCGTTCTTAAACAAACTAAATGACTGGTACAAGTTACAACCTAATAAATGAGAGGGATCGTATAGAAAGCGAGTGCAACGTAAACAATCTTGTGAAAGAATCATGTGGTTTTATTTTAGTAAAGTTATAGTAACCATGTTTAGGCGGACTATTTACCTTAATACAAATGATAATCAAGTTAATTACTGTTGAAAAATTTTGTATTTCTGTTGAATATAGTTAATATCTATATAGTTTAATCCACCCTTTCACTGAACTTAAATCAGTCATCTGCGTCTGAACGAAGTCTTGAACGACATGACCGAAATTATATGATTTGTGAACGAGGATCTGATGACTGACTGAACCAGAGGAGGCATGCACGGGAGTCTTTATTTACAACAAATCCAGATTAGATGTACTATAAATGTACGTGTGTCTTAATATATTCTGTAGCTTGATAAAATTATGCTTAGTATTTCACAATTTGAGCTTTATTAAAAACGAATGAGTTTTTGCAAAAAGTCTTTCATTGTCTTATAACACATAATGACACACATCTTCGCCACCTATTGGCGTATTTATGTAAAATTAAGAAATGGTCACTGAACGAATCAGTGAACGAGTCTGAACGAATCATTTTGGTGAACGAACTGAAAATGAACGAGTCACCTAAATGAACGAAAATTTCCATCACTGATATCTACAAATATGTTAGTATTTTTTTGTGCAGTCAAAAACCTACATACAGCTCCTTTAATGCTCCTTTCAACACAGTTGATGTCACATTTGATTCATTTGCAAGACTGAATGAAAGGTCAAGTTTGAGTACATTGCACTTAGAGATAAAAATGCCATAGAAGAACCTTTTTTGTTTAAATGTTTTAAACAAAGAACCTTTCTGTTTCACAAAAGATTCTTTGTAGCAAAAAAAGTTTGTTAGGATTATAAAATGGTAGGAAATATTTATTTTAGGAACCTTTGACTAAGTGGCGTTGCAGTTGAACCTCGCAGTTGTATAAATATAATCATAGTTCATGTTCTGTTGCCCTGTGCTAAATTACACTGCTATAGAAATAATCTGATTTTAAATATGTATTTAGTTTATGACTCGTGCGAAGCACTTTATTGCCATTGCACAGGTTCAACAAGATTATATTTTTAAGATTGTTGAATTCAAAACACATAAAGAAATAAACAGGTGCATGCTTAACGATTAATCGCAACTAATCATTTGCAGAATAAAAGTTTTAGTTTAGTTTAGTTTGAACTGTTGACCATAATTATTATACACAGTACACACACATATATATAGAAATAGTGTTCATTGTTAGTTCATGTTAACTGATGCTTAAACTAATGTTAACAAATACAACCTTACTGTAAGTGTAAAGTGTTTCCATTATGATGATAGCTGCTTGTATGGATGTACAACCACTGTTACCCAAGATTGCAATGATTTCTACACTATAAATTGTGCAGTCAGAAAGATTTATTTTAGGATTTGTAGACTTTTTTTTAAAGCAGTTCACAATTTGTATTTTAAACCTTTATATGCAAACAAATTCCCAGTATTTAAAACACCTTCACCATGTGGTCTGTTCATTGGTCAGGATTTCTCACCAGGTTTCGGGTCGGGTTTCTATCACATGATACTGTGGTAACAAAACTGGTGTAGTTGTGTAATACGTGTAACCACTGCAAACATCAGGCGAGACGCATTCAGATGATTTTCTTTATGAAAATTTTGCAAGTGCACGACTCTCATTGCAGACATAGTTTAAGCTGAGTTTGAATGGGTGTATCGAAAGTCATTGGATTGCATATTTTCCAGGGCCCATTTCCTCTTCTCTTAGTCGGCCCCAAGAGATATCCATGTAATAGAAAAAACAGTCAGTTAGAAAGAAAGACACATAGTTGGTTTATTTAGATATTGCGGTCAGAGGTCAGTTGTACTATGTGAATCTGGCCGGCTCTTTGACTGTATTGTTGTGTCATAAGCCTCTCTGTGTTCAAATTGGATCACAGTGTCTGTGTTTTTGTCCGCTTTATGCATCTGGCTACAGGGCATGCTATTGGCTGATGTCAGCTGTCATCCCATGATTAGCCAATTTTATAGTCGTTCAAGAACCAAAGGCAATTACTATTTTCGTAAATGAATAAATAAAAACGGTAACTTGCCAGTTGCTTTAGGTTTGCTGGCGTATCTTTGCAGGAGAGGTTAATTCACATACTTTATTTGTGTTCCCGTAGTTTTGTTGACATTCTGTATAAAAAAACTCAAAAAATGTAATAATAAGGAAGTATGTAAGAAGAGGCTTTGATGTATTTCATTCATATTGCACCCAAATTTAAAATTTTAGTTTTTTTTTAGATTTAGTTCTTTAGTTTTGGAAACTCGTTTGAAGCTCATCCATCATCAGATAAAGGAATCCATACAACTCCGGTGGGTCTTTTTAAAACAAATGAAATGTTTGTTAGGGAATACAATTTATTCAGCATTTTAAATAAGTAATTAATATGCCGCGTTTGATTTGTGTAAAATGCATCTATATCTTAAAAGACGACTTTCACGTTTGCCAATTTTACTTAATTCTTTCATGTTGTGATAACTAAAAAATTAATTTTAACAATGTGAACATAATATAATTTAGGTCTTGTCAGCTTTACTTAATAATTATTTGTTAAGCCAACATAACATTGTTGCATAAAAGTAACAGATTAATAAAACCAATACAGACTTGTATCTCATTGGCTGAGGATTTTTTAGTGTATTATGGGTAATTGTTTTGGCACCCTCTTGCAAAAGTGTTGCACCATAAGATAGGTGAGTAATAAGTGGCCAAGTATGAGTCAATGAACTTGTTTTGATATATTTTAAAACAAAATAAAACAAGCAAGCGGTTTGGAATGTAGGGCTGCACGATAAATCGCATGTGATTGTCATGCGCAGCATCTCGTCAGTAACATAGAATTTCAAATATGTTTGTGATATGTTTGATAAACTGTAATAAAAAAGGTCTAAATGATGAGTTGTATTGAGCAGCTGCACTCTGATTAATTGGTTCAGTGTTATTGACTTAAATTCTAATTAAAAGGGTTGGAGTTTAAAAGATGGCATTATTAAATTTTTTGTCATCATTAATTAAATTTCATTTCAATTTAAATTTTCTTGTTTAATTAACTAAATCATTGCACCTCCTGTAGCCTTGTTACAGCAGCAAAGTCCTTATTTATTATGCCAGAATGAGAGTAAAGTTCCTAGTCATATCGACCTAGAAAACCGCAACTTTTAATTTTCCATCATCCCTTTAAATTTATTAAACAGTTTGGAGTTATTTTATTTTATCCGTTATAAGCTTTTCTAAGCTTATAAGAAACGGGGATCAGGGAACAACTTCTGACTTTGAAGCCCAAAAAGTACATCCATCCTTTACAGAAATAATCCACACCTAGTGGCTCCTAGGGATTAAAAAATGTCAATGTGATTTTGTTTGAAAAATATCCATATTTTAAACTTGATAAACTATAATGACTAGCTTTCGGTAACGATGCCATCTTGGACTTATAAATATACCCATGGCAACCACTATGCTAAAACTCCGTAAATTGCGTGAGTCCAAGATGGCGTCGTTATCGGCTAGTTATTATTAAAAAATTTGAATATTATGAAATTTGGATATTTTTCGTACAAAATTGCATTGATTACCTGCATAATACTTTTATTAACCCCTTGGAGCCAGGTGGATTACCTCTGTGAAGGGTGAATGCACTTTTTGGGGTTAAAAGTCAGAAGTTGTTGGAAGAGTAAAGATATTTACATGATGGACATGTGTATCTCAGATTGCTTGAATGTGAGTAAATCATGGTGTAATTTTGATACTTGGCTGTAGTATCTCTTTGACTTCTGGCTATAGACAGACAAGTATGTAGTGCAGCACTGATGTTACTGTGTGATAAGTTTCTCAAGTTGTTTCTTTTTACTCTGGGGACGGCGGCCGAGTTTAGCACAATGACTCATGGTGATGTAATGCCTTGATGAGATCAACAATGTCCTTTTTTCCCAGCAAACAATTTCCTTAATTAGATATTTTTGTAGGACATGGTCATGGAAATATGTTTGTTGAAAGCATTTTTGCAAGTCTTGCAAGCAATTGTTAGCTGATCAAAATATCTGAAGATTGGAGACATGTTTTTGCTCATGAAATTTGACACACCGTTCTGGTGATATATAATCTGTTCATCAAAGATGAATGACTGAGTCAGAAATGCTCCTGTTTTTAATCCTAATGATTTGAATATTGTGTGACATCTTTTGAACTGTTGACCAGTTACGCCTGGACACACCTGTAGTACAATGTGTGACAGACTAATGTGACCCAGCAGGTTTACATTAGCACGTTTCCACCCCTGTTTGGCAGGCAGGAACGTGTCCATGTCCATGTATCTCTTTGTTGTGACTATGATGTGAATTTGATTTTGGTAGTCGTTCCATGTGACCAAGTAGTGCAGTGACTTTTTATAGTAATTTCAAGTTAACTAAATTTTGAGAAAAATCAAATGTCAAACTGGGTTGATCTCAGCTGGGCGAATTTCAACTATTTTTGAAATTACATACCACTTTCCTGTTTATTTTTTGAAGGGAATGTCTGAACAGTCCAAGCTATTTAGACTAAGTGTATGGTGGAGCTGCTAAATAACAGCATTTTATAAGATATGAGTCTTGTTCTGGATAATCCTGTGGTGTTAAAGTACACAATAGGAACAATTACAGTATCATTTATCTAATTGCAGTGTTATTTCTTATACTTAATTGCTTAGTTTTGTGATTATAATATTGAGAAGGTCAAAAGGAGTGTACTGGTCTTTGACATGTTACTATACTAGTTATTTTGAGTATATCAAAAGTGGGTAAAATAAGGACAGTGTAATGTTGAACAAGCTGGTAAAGAATAAGATTGTAGTGTACAGTGTGTGTCAGTATATGAGTGTGTGTATACTCTAAAAACGATTCTGTGGCCTTGCAAATGTAATAAACATAAGCTTTATTAACTTCATAAAATCTCTGAATATAACTTAAATTATTACTTTTTTTGTTAAAGGTGCCATAGAATAAAAACTTATTTACCTAGGCATAGATGAAAAAAAAAGTTCTGTACATGGTAATGACATATCATGAGCCTCAAACATGATTGTTTCTTCCTTTTTATGTAAACCTTGTGCACTCAAAAGACCGCTAAACAGGCCAATCTCAACAAAAAACGACTGGACTGTGACGTTACAGTTGAGATGAACGCCCCAACATTAAATTACACATTAAATTAATTACAAAATTGTTAAAATGCTATAAACAAAGTGGTTGAGTTAGCGCTACATGCTAATTAATGCTATATGATAGGCTGAAGTTCTACTGTTGATTTACAGTTACGTTTTGCAGGTCAATACTGGAAGAAAAAACACAAACTTACCACTCAGAAACGTCCATTAAAGGGACACAAGGCAGCATTTTTATGTTAATAAATCATCTTCGTAAGTCGGTATTGTTAAAGGACTCATTACCGGACGAATGAAGACTCTCTCGCCCACCCCTACCGTCTGTAGGAAGAATACCCCACACTCTCAGAAAAGAAAGGACATAACTGTACCTTTAGGGGTACAATGGCTTGTCACTGGGGCTGTACCCTCAAGGGTACAGTTTTTGTACCCTTGGCAGAGGGTACAAATTTGTACCCTTGTGATTTGTACCTTAAGAGACCAGTTTTGTACCTCTGGTGACAATTTTGTACCTTTATTTAACAGTACAAATATGGACCCTTCAAAAAGGGTACAAAATTGGCTTTGACAGGGTACACTCATTGATTATGGTTTTAAAACTTATACATATATCTCAATCTAAGTACTGTAAACTTTAAATTATAAGTGCATATGACTCAATATATTTGTGTTGGTTTAGCCAATCGTTCAGCGTAAAGGTACATTTTAAACATTAGTATAAAAAATGATAACAGAAAAGATAAAATACACAGTGAGTTTATTGAACAATCATTTATTTTACAAAAGGTTTAGATATAAAACAGAAGTGTGCTGTTCAGTCCAAATTCACAACATTAAAAACTAATATTACATTTACACTTTACTTATGAAATATATCAAGTATTCCTTTATGACTTTTACAGACTGTCCAAACAGGAATATTTTAAAACAAAATCAGTGTGCTGTTCCTTAAACCAAACGACATTTAAACATTTTTAACAGGGCCACATCTGTCCTTGCCAAGCAGTGAGAAACACACAAATATAAATTTTTTCCCTGATAAAACTGTGGTGTACTCACAGCATAATGAGTAAATGAATAGGTCCATATGGAGTAACATTTCTTTAGTTTTTGTTGTGTTAATGACGGGTGGTAGACGATAGTCAGTCAGCCTCCTTAATGGTAAAGATCGAAAACTGCTCTGGGCACGTTCATACTTATCTGTGAGAAAACACAAAAATATGAATACATTTTCCACTGACAGAACTGTGGTATACTCACAACATAAATAAATGTGGTACCTTTAAAGTTTTTGCGTGTGAATGATGGTTGGTCGAGAACAGTCAGCCACCCTCAATGGTAAAGATCCAAACTTGCGCGGGAAACGTTTGTGCTAAACTGTGAGAAAACACACATAAATATGAATTAATTTTCCACTGTTTGGTTGAGCAGACAGACAGACAGACAGACAGTCAGTTAACGTTAGTCCTTACTGAGAGAGAAACACATAAATATGAATTATTTTTCACTTACATAACTGTGGTGTACTCACGCAACATAATAAATAAATAAATAAATGTGGTAACGTTACCTTTAAAAGGATTCTGTGTAACTGACTTTTGACGTTTGGTGGCGAGTAGACAGTCAGTCAGTCAGTCAATCTCCCCCCTGACTGAGAGATTCAAACTTGCGCAGGAAACGTTTGCGCTAAGCTGTGAGAAAACACACATAAATATGAATTAATTTTCCACTTACAGAACTGTTGTGTACTCACTTAACATAATAAATACATTAATAAATGTGGTAATGTTACCTTTAGAAGGTCTTAAATGACTGTTTGGTTGAGAGCAGACAGAGAGTCAGTTTACGTTAGTCCTTACTGAGAGAGAAAACACATAATATATTATTAATTTTCCACTTAACGTTACAGAACTAAGGTTTACTCAAACAACATAATAAATAAATTAATAAATGTGGAAAAACGTTACCTTAAAAAGGTTTCAGGGTAAATTACTGTCTGGTGGCAAGTAGACAGTCTGTCAGTCAATCTCCCCCCTGACTGAGAGAGATTAAAACTTCCACGAGACACATTTGTGCTAAACTGTGAGTAAACACACATAAATATAAATAAATTTTCCACTTACAGAACTGTGGTGTACTCAAACAACATAATAAATAAATTAATAAATGTGGTAACGTTAACTTACCTTTTAATGGTTTCTTGGTAAGACGTGTAACGTTATACAGTCTGTCAGTTAATCTCCCCCTGACTGACTGAGAGAGATTCAAACTAAACTGTGAGAAAACACACATAAATATGAATTATTTCTCCACTTACAGAACTGTGGTGTACTTAATGAACATTAACCAGCTCATAAAAATGAGTCTGAGGAGTATGAGGCAATAGTGCTGTGTCAATATCGCGTTGACTCGTCTTATACAACTTTACACAAATAACCGTAACCGAATCAGTATTAAAATAAAGAGCCACGACAAACAACACATTTTTAAAGTTTAAAAATGTTTTAAAGATGACGAATGAGTTTCCAGTGCTTACCTGTTAATGTTCTTTAAGTGTCTGTCTCGTCCTCCTGCGCTGCTCTGTGAAACTGACTCCGACCGTGAGATGTGGGGGGATGGGCGCGTGTCAAAATAAAAGCGCGGGTTTTTTTCGGTGTGTGTGAGGGATTCAGTTATTCAGTATTTATTCAGTTTAAATAATGGTTAATCAATTGCAGTTTTTGAGTTCATATCACAGTTTTTATTAAGTGAAATTAACTTATTTTTAATTAAAATTTAAAATTTAAATTTAAAATTAAACACACTGTCAATGAACTGAAGAAAACTAATACTACTTCAATACCCATGTGTCCAACTAAAGGAAACAAAAATTGACACAATAGTTATTTACGTTACTCACCAGATCTACAGCAGTTGTCTAGAACAACAAATAAAAAAAAATGGCAAGAGGCTGTCTCTTAACATTGTACCTTATCCTTTAAAAGAAATGGTACAAATATGTACCTTTTAATGCTTGGGAACAAATATGTACCTTTTTGACCCTCAAAAAGGTGCATATGTGTACCTTGAGGTCCAATAATGAGCCCTATGGGGTACTTTTGTGTTGATTGTACCTTGGGGGACAGAAATGGACCCCTACTGTACCCCTATTTCTGACAGTGCACTTGCAAGTTTGCTGTATCCGACCCGGTGTCCTTCAGTCTCGCAAAGTCTCAGATATCGCGAGAAGCAGTGTCACTTTACGGCAAACCACACAGAGGCAGGCGAGCTAAAAACGGCTAGCGATTGTTGCAAATGGCAGAGCCGGGGAAGAAGCATCGAAAAGCCTTGACGGAAGGGAAACATAACTGGATTGGAAATAAGCTGATAAACTTGGTTCCGATGGGGGAGGGACAACAGTTCGTTTTTACGACAGTGTGTTTGAAAGCATTTACTTTTTTAGACACTAGGGGGAGCTCGTAGAGAAATATTACGCAGACTTGCCTGGTTTCCCTTTAACAATCTCCAAACACTTAGAGGCTGTTTACACTTGGCATTAACATGCGCTTTCGTCGATCGGATCACAAGTGGACGACGTTAATGCCAGGTGTAAACGGTGTTCAAAACGTTTTGAGCTCGTCCACTTTCGACCACTTACAACCACATCCAGAGGTAGTCGAAACCACTTTCGATCGGATCGCTTTGGAGTTGCGGAACGCATATGTTGTTGAATGTGTTCGAACAGTCACACGCGACCGCCTTCTCTCCGCCCATTTATCTAATCTGAGGTATTAAACACAAGTTTTACATCTTTTTTTTTACTTCTGGCGTGAACATACGGTGAACAGCGCTATTTTTTTTAGCCTCTCATTGATAAAACTAAAGCGTCTGATCTCCGTAGTTTCGTTTTGAAAGCTTGTGAAAGTTGCGCGATCCTATTTCATCAATTGCGCTGAAAATTCAGAGAAAGCTCTTACATACACACGTACAAAACACTGTGCAGCATGTTTACTTGCTGAACAAGCGGTGGACTCCAACATAATATTAGTTTGCGTTCATAAAAACTCTTAATTACTCCCGCTTGCGTTTGAAAGACAGCAGAGAGACTCGCCCACCGTCTCACAGATTACCCCCTCACAGTATTCAGGACAAAAGAGACATATTTAAATACCAGGTGTAAACGTAATGTGTCTCTCTCGTCCACTTGTGATCCAATCGATGAAGACACATGTTAATACCAAGTGTAAACAGCCTGTAAGTTGTTCCTCAAAATCTGTATTTTTGTCTGATACGGGCGCAAACGTATAAGGTCTGTTTACTAATGTGAGCCTCTGGCATGAGCCTCAGAACAGAGCCAATCAGAGCAGAGCTCAATATTCATGACCCTTCCAAATAGGGCAAAAATAGACAATTTTTTATTCAAATGACAAATCCTAGGGTTGTAAATGGATATTGGAAAAATTTACATTTTGCACTTAAAAAAGTTACATAACTTCTATGTGATATTACATAACAAATTAACATATTATTTCAATGCATTCTTTGACACCTTTAAAAATACCAAAATACATGACAAAAAATTGTTTATACACAAAAAAATCAGTTTTTAACTAACAAATAGATTTTTAAACGATATCCTTAATTCATTTCAGTACATTTCAATGGGTTTATTTGAGATTTATAAGACACAATTGTATTTCTAATTTTTAAAACTTTAATTACTGCTTATTTAAAGGTGACATAGAATGATTGAACGGGGTATTTATCCTTGTTCTGTGATGTGACATGTAGAGAAAATTTTTTGTTTGGGTCTGTAATGCCTTAGAAGCGTCCTAAAAACCTCTCTCAGATAGCACTATTAGGGTGGGGGATTTTAAACAAGTGGTTTTGCACCTATTTGGCTCCCCCTACTGGCTTAACTTGCAATCTCATTACTGATTGGCTGACTTTGCTGCCACTCAAAAAATGTAGCCAATTATTTTAAAGTGGAGGGGCAGGGAGATGCCTGTGATGTCATAAGCATCAGTTTTTCAGATTGGGCCGTTTTCTGGCTGACATTTCTAAAAGAGGAATTTCTATGAGACTGAGATGTTTTGCATGTCTAGCACTTTTTGTATGTTCGTGAATGCGGGTAGACTACCATTATTCAACAAAGACAAGGTAAAAAAAAATGTATTCTCTGTCCCCTTTAAATCAATAATCTTAGTAGTTAACATCAGCTTATGAAATTGAGTAAGTTTCCTGCCTGATGTCATCACATGTTCACTTACATAAATATTGTGAACAAAGCCAAAGTGATGCAATGAACACACAGAAAGGGAAAGAGACTAACAAAGATAGTTCTTCTAGTCACAAGGATTGATGACTTTGCATAAAAAATTGTTTACGAAACCATAAAAAGTAATGTTTTTTGGAAAATAAATATTTACACCAAAATATGAAAGTCATAATTTAATTACCATTGTGCCTTCCCAAAAGGAACATAAGTTTTAAGACATTTTAAGACAACCAGGTAACTTACTTTTTTAAGTTGAACCAAAAATTTTTTACTTTGCAGTACGTGACTTAGTTTTTTTCAGTTGAGCACCAATGTACAAATTTTACACTCGTAATCATAGGGAAACCATTTTTAAACCTCACCTATGTAGAACCTGTGTAGAACCATACTGTGCTATGTTGAACCATAAGTTCAACTCATGCTTTAGCACCACTTAAGGTTCTACAGAGGTGCTATGTAGTGCTTAAAATGGTTCCCTTATGTTTACGACCTTATGATTATTAAGGGCTGTGATGGTTGTCATAACCACTGCACACTGCGGTGGTGAAGTGCGACCCACGGTGGTGTGCACGTCACAAACTATGAAAGAACAATCTCGCCCATGGAGATGGAAACATTATAACACCAAAAAGGTCCTCCCCCACCCTGAAAACGTGACTCTTTTCAAAGTGTTTGGGCGCTCCAGAGTGTCTGTCGTTGTTAAGTATATATTCTTGCATTTGCATGAGAAAATTATCTGTACAGTATTTTGAACCTTTTTTACCGATTGATATGTTGTATATGGGAACATACAGATTTTAAGTTCAAATATGGCATATCAAAAATGTGAATCTCAGTGGTTGTTGCATGTCCTGTGCCTTATATACGTTTTTGACATATAAAATTATTTGTTTAACTGAAGAAAGAAAGTCATGTACATCTGAGATGGTATGAAGGTGATTAAATTATGAGAGAAGTTTGATATTTGGCTGGCTGTAATATTCCCTTGTATGGCCCCTGGTGACATTTAAATGAAAGTCTGAATGTGTGATCGATGAAGTCAGGCCTGCGGAGTACAGTCTTTTTTTATCTACATCCTGTCATGAGCAAATGTTTCTCCGAATGCAAACAGTGAGATGGCAGATAAGCAGACAAGTTCTTACCTCCTGTTCACTAACAAAATTATACCATGGTATTTTGTTTTTGGATGTCCTGGTTCAGTAGTTGTTTTTTTTATCCATATATCATCATATACCATGGTGTTCTTTAATATACTTTAAAATATTATTCAAATACAATAATATATGAATATGGTAATTATTCAAAACCACAATATATATAAAGTACACCATTTTTAACATGGTGCAATAGTAAGTGCACCATCACAATACAGATGCATTCTTTTATGTTTTTATATATAATGTATGATGTGTACCATAGTATATTAAATAATACAGGGCTCCAGACTAACTTTTTTCACTAGGAGCAAAGTGGCCCCCAACTGAAAATTTAGGGGCACACACCAAAAATCAACATGCTTGCCAAATATTCACATTACTATTATTTTGCCACTGTGTTACTAATAAATACTTTAATAACAGATGCAGAAAGTACAATGTGCTGTTTCAAATTCAGTGTCGCATCACAAAAAAATGTCAAATTTACTGGTCGCACATGTGCGACTAGATGTAAAATTCAGTGGCACACTCGTACTAAAATATTGTATTTAAAATAAATAGTATTTTACCCTTCACTGATTTGGCTACTTATCATAATGTATGATGTTATGTCTATGCTATTTCCAGGTTGTTTCGTATACAGAGTATACATTTTGGTAAAATGTGTTAACCTTTAGCTGTCTCTGTGTGTTTTGCACTATTTCTGCAGAAAAATCTGCATGGTGTGGTCTGTGTTTTTCTTTCACCTAATATGTTTTCTTTTTATTTGCAGGAAAATCACACTTGGCAATTGTTCAAAAAGTTAATAATGAAGGAGACGGAGATCCATTTTATGAAGTGATGGGATTGGTCACCCTGGAAGATGTCATTGAGGAAATCATCAAATCAGAAATCTTGGATGAGTCTGACCAATACAGTAAGTGGACAGTATTTACGTTTTTCTGTTTCGAACATATTTGTGGCAAAAGTACAACTATTATTATCCGAACATTAAAAAACACTACTCGAAACTTTATAGAGATGCATTTTTCAGACATACTTCCTCTTTGTGGGCCATTCCACGTGCCATGGGGTTTCACATGTTTTTCTAAATCACAAAGATATGTACTCAGCTTTTAAAATGCTACAAATGCAAACTTTGACTATATACTATGTTGTATAGTATGTATGTATAAGTTATGCAGCACTGTAAGTGTAAAATCTAAAAATTTTGGCATACCACTTTCCAATATTTATCATGAACTTTTTCTCTGTTTCTTTGCAGCCGATAACCTCAACAGAAAGAAAGTGGCACACAATAAGAACAAACGTGACTTTTCGGCATTCAAACAAGAGAGTGAATCTAAAGTCAAGATCTCCTCTCAGCTGCTATTGGCTGCTCACCGCTTCCTTGCAACAGGTAAACAACCAATCACAGCCCTCCGTTAACTGACAGTAAAATAATACACATTTTATACATTTCTATTAGAAATATATTTCACCAATATTTGTATTCTTCATCATACCCCTGGTCTTTGGCATTGCTAGCAGCTTGCCTTAGCGGTTTTGTTTTTGAAATCTTTTTCTTTGTCTCTCCAGAGGTTAATTTGTTCAGTCCATCTCAGATCTCTGAGAAGGTTCTTCTACGAATTCTTAAGCACCCTGATGTGATCCAGGAGATCAAGTTTAATGAAAACGACAAGAGTTCCACACATCATTTCCTTTACCAGCGTGGCAAACCCATAGACTACTTCATTCTCATACTGCAGGTAACGGCACCATATGATTTTCCTCAAAGCCTTATCTTTGCCGTTGGGTCAGGAAATGGAAGAAACCCAAAGCCAATTAGGCAGACAAGATGATTTAAGCTCTTTAAGACTACAGGCTTTGGGCATGTGGTTGACAACACACTCTGGAACCACACAGTAAATTAAGTATATGGTTGAGAGGCTTAGCGAACGAGAAATTTCAGGTTTACAAGTAAAACTTTGTGTATTGAAATAAAATAAATATTGAAATGCTTAGTGTAAGGCTTATAGGCAAAACTACAGCAATATTGTATAAAGAGTTCAAGTAGTTTAATGAGTTAAGTATGAACAAAAGGAAGATATAAGTTAGTATTTACAATATAGTATACGTATATGAGTCCCTCCAAAAAAACGCAATTATGCAATCGCATGATTCAATGCATAATCATCCAAAGTCCGTATATTATGTGGTGGACGCATTTTTTTTTAAATATGGTGCACTTTTGCAGCATAAATTGCAGATTTTCACACAAGCCATGGGAACGTTATAAAGTGACGTAATTACGCGATTTGAACATCAACCAAAAGCTGCAAACAGTTTTTGCAAGTTCCCGCAATTTTTCCAATTTCCTGCAATTTCATCGCATAAAACTGCATAAATATCCGGCATGTTCCATCACATTTTTAAAGAACACGTGCTGCAAGATCAAGGATTTTTGCCCTCAATCACAAAAAACTCTGCGTTTTTCGGGTATATATACAGATATATTAGCATGTGCAAAATATGTGTTTAAAATTGCAGAAAATTATACTTATATTAAATGGTGCAGTCACAGTATATTACCAGTGGTTTTCAAACTGGGGGCCGCGGGATGGTGCCAGGGGGCCCCAGTTTTATGACATTTTATGAAATACATTAATTTATCATGAATTCTGTGTAATTAAACCTAAAAAATAAGGCTACTAACTAAAAGCACTACTTTTTGTATAATTTAATGTTTTTTTTATTATGATGTTGAGTTTTAGAACAGTTTTTTGTCACAAATTTTCTTTGGGGGGCCGCAAAGGAATGCACCGTACACAAGGGGGGGCGCACGCTAAAAAAGTTTGGGAACCACTGTATTAAACTATGAATTAGATGTTTGTAACATAGGTGTAAGCTTACATCTGTAGTCTCTCTTTAGATAGCGATAATGATCTCATAGTCTAAATGCCGTAATATAGTCAATTTTTTACGTGTACGCGCAATGCTATTTTCGTCATCAGACGAGTGCGTGCATTCGATTTCTTAAACCCTGGTCTTTTTTGGTTCTCAACAATAAAAACGTGTTGAGAAGCTGTCGCTTATTCTCTATCTCTGAAGTTTGTTATGGTGTTATTGTCATCTAAACAATCATTAGTTCATTCACATCATATTGGTTAAACATCACCTGGCCACTTTAGCAGACCTCACAGATGACACCACTTGATTCTCTTTTCGGCAAATTCATGATCTTTGTTCTTTGAACTTTTATGGATTTAACTTGTCAACAGTGATTAACCATCTGCTCTGGTAAAATATCTAAATACCAAGGAAATTCATTAATATGTTATAAAGGGCAGTAGTTTGATGCTATCAGATGTGTGTTGGCTTCTGTTTTTGTTATTTATAATTCAAAGCAGCTTTGCAGGATTTCCTGCATTATTCGTATTATTATTTCATAAATAAACGTGCCTGCAAGTAGACTTCCCAGCATGGAGACTTTTCCTTGCTGGCATCAGTTAAAGACGACCTTCAAGACGTCAAGCTGAGAGCAGGCAGATTGACCTTCATCAAAGATTCATGCTTTTTCTCAAAGGTGTCAGTCTTTGTGTTAAAGATCCACAACACTTCTTTTACTGCACTCCACATATATCTTTGATCCATGCAAGGAAAAACTGCAGCCGAGAAATGTTTTAAAATGTTTTTTAAAGTAAAATAAAATTATGACCGGAAGCAATACAGGATAACATCTACAGTATATGAATAACCTGATCTCACAGGAATTTGTAACTTTTGTATGAAATTGTGATTACTTGTGCATCTTACGATGCAAATCATGCATTTATTAATAAAAGCAATAATGAAGCCCAATATATATATTTATATATATATATATATATATATATATATAAAATGTAAGTATTTGTTTTGCCTTTATTTGATAAAAGACAGTACAGGATGGATAAAGTGGTTTGAGATCAGCAAAGGACCTCGAGCCAGGATTTGAACTCAGTTGCCGAAAGTGCGTCTCAACCATATTTCAGAGTACTGCCCAGTACACTATCATTTGTTGGTTGTTGTTTTATTATGCATTGTAAGTGTTTAGCTTTTACGTTTTTGTTAATTGTAACACGAGAAAAACCTCGAGACACAAAATGAGACTTATGATTACATTTAAATGAGCTAACCCCACAAAGATGGGTCAGGATGGTCGTGCTGACAGTGCAACAAAAATTTTGATGTTGGAAAAATATGATGCATGCACCCTACTTTCAACTTTTAGCGTGGGATAAGATTTAGAGAGCGGGAGGCTGCGGTCACATTATCTGCACACAAATTCTTGGAAGATGATCGTTTGTCCTCGTTGCACAACATAAGTACTGTTGTTGGTTACTCAGACAAAGACTTTTAATTCTCACACACAGTAATTTTGAAGTGCGTGCTCGGCCTCCCACATAATGTGACGGTGAATTATTGACAGTTCTGATGCTGAGGAAGGTTATTGAGTGATGTAAACTAACCAGAGACCATCTGCAGGCGCACGCACACAAATAAACATTATTTTCAACACCTCAGTTATTTACAAAACCCAAATGCCTTGAATTGCAGTCTTACAGTGTGTGGTCTTACACACAGGGGTGAAGGGGACATTTTAAGTAGGAAAGATAAAAAAAGAAATTAAAATAAATTTATAAAATCGTATAATCCTACAAAATGTAAAAATGATCTTTGCTTTAGATATAAATAGCTTTAGAAAAAAATATGATAAAAGTAGGATTTTTGCAGCCGATACCAAATACCGATTTGTTGTCTTCGTGATCAGCTGATACCAATTTGTAGGTCGCACATAAGCGTAAAAATTGTCTCCAATTGTGGCCGCTTTTAGGAGTCCATTGATGACAAAAGTAAACAAAAAGATCGGTTAATGAGATCAGCAAATTTTACGAGTACCTATTGAGTCATTTAATGCAATGATCGACTGTTACCGATCTGCGGCCGATTGATCAGAGCATCTCTAAATAAAAGATAGCTAGATACAACAAAACCCCACTTTGGTAATATTTGGGACTTGAATAATAAATAAATAAATAAATCCATCACTTTGTATGACAACATTGCACCTAGGGGTCTTATAAGATTATAAAATCCAAACATTTGGAGGTGTGACAGATTTGTCCACAGACGTTTGCTAAATATGACAAAAGTCAAATGTTTTCGACTTTGAATAACAGTTCATTAATTGATTACTATAATTTTTTAATTTTAAAATGCAAAATGTTTTCTATATCACCGTGCGTGGGAATATTACCCTCAACCCTTGGTGCAATATTCCCACACACTGTGATATAGAAAACATGTCGTTTTTTAGAATAAATAAATAAATGCACTTTATTTTATAAGCAACTTATTCATATATTAATTTTGTTTGAGAACATTGCACCTAGGGCAAAGGGGACATTTTTTAGGAGTAAAGATAAAAAATTTAATGAATTCAATCTTTTAACATTTATAAAATCGTATAATCTTGAAAATGCAGACTATTTCGGTGTGTTGTGTACCTTTAGTGACAAATTTGCCCCAGAAGTTTGATAAATATTACAAAACCTCAATTTGGGAATAATTAAGACTTTTTTTGATTTAGGGATGCTAAACTAAGAAAAAAAAATGTATATGTTAAGTATTTATAATATAAATTATACATAAATATACAAATGTATATACAAATGTAAACATTTCTAAAACATATACATGCATGTGTGTACATTTATTTATACAAAGTTATTATACACAGTTCACACACATATATGATGTAAACAAAAACTTTTATTCTGCTAACGATTAATCGCGATTAATCGTTAAGCATCCCTAATTTGATTAATAATTGATTAATCGATTAACAAATGCATGTTTTTTTTTTAATGTTTTGTAAATCACTGTGTGAGACCCAAGAGGGATGCAGACATTTTCACTAGTAAAGATTCAAAAATGAATGAATTAAATTGTATTATTATTATTAAATGCAAAACACCACTTTGAGAATATTTGAAACTTTATTTAATGAACCGTTGACAAATCGATTAACGGAGCATGTTTTTTTATTTTAAAATGCACATTTTCTATAAAGGTATTTGTAAAGACAATTATATTGTAACTAAATAAATATTTTCTTTTTTTTGCTAGGCCATGTTAATCTAAATGTTTATTGTTAAACTATTAGACAGAGACAAGCATTTACATTACACTTTTATCCAAAGTATTACAGTGCATTATACATTTTTTTATCAGTATGTGTGGTCCGTGAATTTAAACTCATGACCTTTTGCACTGCTAACACAATGCTCTACCGCTGAGCTATACATAAACATGCATTAAGTTTATGATTGACGAATGTAAACTTTTCCCTTTGTTTAGCCAACACACACAAATGTGATCTGCAATATGTTGCTACCTGATTAGTTAAATCAACCCAAACCATTTGATGAAACCGATTGTCCTAAACCATTTAAGTTTTAAAACATACATATGAGTACTTTAAACTCCAAATATGCATTTATATAAAAGTTCACAGTACTGATATGTATGCGTTTTAAAACGTAAATAGTTTGAGGCAATCGGTTTCCTCAAATGATTCGAGTTGGATTTGTATATGAAGTAGCCCAAGGTCAGGACGGTCCATTTAATGACCATCTCTAAATTTGTTCATTGTCCTGCAGGTTCTCTCAGCAAGGTCAGAGATACGTATACGTGCAATTGATCTGCTCTTTCCAGAAAAACAGGAATCACTTTGGCTGCTTTAATATCCTCCCTGCAAACAAGCATGTGTGTGGTGTGTGTATCAACAGTGAGATGCTTTGTGCTCTTCGCTGTTTAACATCAGTCACTCAGTGGTGTTCGGCCCGTTTTTCGACCTTGTGTGTGGGAGCGTCATTGTTGTCCAAGAGAGGATTTACTGTTCTGCGGTTCTCACATTCCTCTCGGTCAGCACTCACACACTCTTATCGTTTTAATTCAGCCGTGGCCTTCCTAGTCTGTTTAACACCTGCTTGTTTTCAACTCTGTGGTCATTTGTTCGTCTGGCCATCTATTGTGTTTTTGAATAGACTCTGAGCTGGCGACACTTTCAGACAAAATACTTGTGTGTAAGTCAAATCCTTTGAATTAATTTGTTTTGGAAACTTTTTTGTGGTTTTTCATTTGTTGATTTAAAGTAGGGGAAAACCTATATTTACAGTAGATATGGATTTGGTAAAATTTGCTAAATATGAAAACTTCAAAAATGTTTTCTATATCACGTTGTGTGAGAAGATTGCACCTGGGGGCTTTTTTGTGATAAAAAAATAAACGAATTAAAACATTATAAAATCTTAGTAAATGCTAAAATTTTATCATTTACAGTTATTTAGTCGTTTAACAAACACGAAACAAAAACGAAATAAATAATACAATACAATTTTGACTTTTCATTTGTGTTTATCATGAGATTATGAACAAATACAATACATATATATACTAGTTAACATTTGAAGTTTTAAAAGTTAATTAAAGTTGAATAGTTATTGGGTATTGGTTTATGAATGGTTTTGATCCACTTCAAATTTTGACTAGTGTATAAATATAGTCAATATAAATATGTGTGTTTTATGTAAAATTAGACATTTTTTATCAATTTACTCCAAAGTATGTGGGTAATGGACTCATTTAAATTCAGGCATGGCAAATTATGCAAAAAAAGCCAATTATGCAGAAAAGCAAAAGATGTAAAAAAATAAAAAACATGTTTTTCTAAAAAGCAAAATTTCTATATACAGTAGTTATTTATAAAGGGCATATATCATCATAAAAGATTTCTATAGTAATGGTAATCTTTGTTTTTTCTTGGACCGAAACTGTGTATTCGAGAATGTTTATTGTTGACCTATTAGACAGAGACAAGCGTTTACATTTATGGCTTTTGGATTTGTCTATTGGTCTATACATTCAAAAATGTCTGAAGTCATGTAATGACGTTGTGCTTAGAACAGACTGTAATTTAAATCATTATTTGTTAACAATTTAACCCTCCTCTTGAAAATCATTTGTGTTTGGATGTTTTAAAAAAGCCTCATGGGGACATATTGCATCAGAATTGACCTCAGTGATGGTGAATGGCACTTTGTGTGTTTCATTAATGATCAAAACATGTGTTGTCCTAGAATCCACACATCTCTATGTTACTATTGAAACAACACACTTTGTGTTACTTTTAACACAAAATCAACACAAAATGACACATAATGTGTTAAAATTACACATTATGTGTTAAAAGCTTAACACACAAAGATGTGTAAATCCTTTCTAAGAGTGTAGTTCATAATTTGCTATAATTTTTGATTTTTATTTCTATACCATTTCTAATGTTATTACTGCCTGTGCTAATATACAGTATATTTACTTGCGTTGCAACAATGCAAAATTGTAAAAAGCAGTATAGAAATAAATGTGGTTTGAAATATGCAAAAGTGCAAATCAAAAAATGGATAACTAATTCTTAGTCTTTTAGCACAGAGATATAGTCTGGATTCTGAAGTCTTTAAAGACAGCATGTAGTACAGCATATATGTAGTTCTTCAACTTTTTTGAGTTTTACCCTACGCTTTTAAAAATAAAGGTGCTACAAAGGATACTTTGCAGTGATGTCATGGGATTTTAGTTAAAGTTCTTATAGTCTGTACTAGGCTTGGGTATCGAGTATCGATTGGAAACCGGGACTAGCTTTGCGATTTTCCCGGAATCGTTCAAAAGTTTAAATTTCGATTCCTAGTTTTGATTCACAGTCAGCCGACCCGAAAAACAAACAGCTGAACACCAACGTAAAAACGTCTACTAGAAGTGTCGGCATAACCTAGCGAGTCGGACATGGATAGCGTGCGTCGGCGGTCCAAAGTGCGACTTCACTTTTCTAAACAGACACGAAATCTCGGCAAAAAGTAACATTTGCGGCATGATTGTTTCGTGCTTAGGGTTCACGTCGAACATGATGACACGCTATGCCGACCGTCCTCCGATGCCTCTTCCCCTGGCTCCGACCCCCAGCCTGGCACCGCAGTGACTGCACTGCAGTTCAAATCCAGTTTGTAAAACAATACATATACAGTAAATAATATGTCTTGCGCCATCATTTAGGCAGCTTCATAGACAATTTACGAACTGAGATTCGTAATTGTTAGCCAGTCTGGTTACTCCACAACTCCGCGATGTGCTGAGCGAACGTGTTTTCTCCACAGCAGGAGATACTATCTGTCTAAAACGTTCACGCATACTGCCTGAGAAGGCAGATATGATAATTTTTCTAAACAACAACTGTTTCTGATTTTATACTTTACCTGCTACTAATCTGGACTGGGTTTGTTTCTTATTGTTTCTATTCTGCACCAGGTTAGCCCATCAGTGGAGCACGGTAACATACTTCCAGCATCATATACTCATGTATAAATGTGTTTTCATGAGGTTTTCGAAAAATAAAGCTATCTTGAGGAAAGTGTACCCCTGTGAAAATGTATTCATAATTTATAATATTTATATTCAAGTTCATTGATTTGATATTTATATTGTAGTTGAAAACAGCCCTGTGAGAAATAAATAGTAAAGTTCACAAAAAGTAAAAAGAACGTCAGACTATTTCCTTCAGAAAGACCATTGGTAAGCTAGCTCATTTAAAATATCCTAAAATTTTTTGACCCTGACTCTTAAAAGAATCTGAATTGAGAATCGTTAGGAACCGGAATCAAACAAGGAATCGAAATCGGAACCGGAATCGTTAAAAAATTAAACAATACCCAACCCTAGTCTGTACATCCATTTGATGTCAGATAATGATTCGGTGGATGTTAATAGAACATAAAACCTGACAAAGACCCTTAAGGAACCTTTTTTATTAGAAAGGACATGAAGGTGTGTGAATGATGACACTGTAATCTTTTTTGCTGAACAACCACTTAAATAGTACACTCAGGGTTCCCACGGTTCATGACATTTCTGGAATATCATGGAATTTTCAAAGGTCTATTCCAGACATTGAAAGGGAATTTTGGAATATTAGAGATTATGTTTGTCGCTTTAAATCTTTCTTTTCTTTTATGTCATCTACTTGTTAAGTTGTGACGTAAGGTCCAAGCCTCCACAGATTTCAAGTGAGACTACAATTTAAGCAGCCATTTTTTGCCATTGTTTATTCATTTTTATACATTTAAGCTTAATTTTTTATCAATTCACAGTGTACACAACATTATCAGGTTCACGGCATCCCAGACGGCATCAGCAGGGCATGAAAATTCTGCGTTTTAGTTATTAAAAGGCAGGGAATTTCAGTGGGAATTCTGTACATTCATTCATTCACTATGCTTAAAATTCCATAAGCATCATGATATAAGGTCACTAGTTGAACTTGCCTAATGTGTTTATGTTTGTTAAAGCACCCATGATTGTTTCTTTTTGTGCATAGGGCCGTGTGGAAGTGGAGGCTGGAAATGAAAATATGAAGTTTGAAACCGGACCTTTCTCTTACTATGGTGTCATGGCTTTGAGTGCTCCAGCGCTAGGTGAGGCAAACAGTAAAGCTATGATAAACAACACTACGATATTGAAGAAATCCTGTCATAAAGTCTGTTTAAAGACAATCTACTACATTTCTGATTTGTGTGTGTGTGGGCAAGCAGTAGGTGGTCATGTTTGTATCTTGGTGCATGATCCTATACACCACATTATTAAGGGGTTTAAGAAAAGATGGGAACGGCGTGACATTAAAGCGATGCTCGGCTTTACCACTAATCACTCAAAATTATATATCGTCTCACAAGGGATGCTGGGACTTTTACAGACCACCCGTCTTTTCTTGTTAGACTTTGTAATAAAAAAAGCAGTCAGTTGTCGCCATCTAGTGGCATTGTTTAGTAGGTCAGCAGCTTCCTTTTATAAAAGGTTAGATTAGGTTCAATGTTATCATCATTGTGCAGAGTACAAGTATAGTATAAAGCAAATTAAATACATTAAGCATCTTACCTAAAGTGCAAATAACCATATACGTGTTTATTTTTTTTAAAGGACAGTTAGTGCCAAAATATTTCATTTGCTGACATCTTTTGGGGTTATTATGAGGGTTCATGTTGGTATTGTGTCTCTCTGTGTTTCTCATAAATGCCCACTGTGTATCTTGTTCCTCCCGTTTTCCTGTACCACCCACCATCTTCTAAACCTCAATCCCATTTCTCCGTGCTTCTCTCTTCCTCTTTCGCCCTCAGTGAATGTGTCTCGTTATCATCGGTCTTATAAGAGATGCTCTATCTTCTCCCGTTTCCCAGGTAACGGTCGGCATGTCGGGGTCTTTAACCACTGACCCGGGGGGGTTTGGGGTGGATCTGATTAACGGTGGTCGTTTTATAGAAATAACCTGCTAGTGTGTGTAGGAAATAGAGATCACTGTAGAATTAAACGGGTGTGAACACAATAACGTGACAGTTAGATGTAATGTCTAACTTAGAGGTTGAACAAATCTAACACACCTGCCTTCTCCGAACACTGTGTTGTTTAACGGAATGGCACATCAATAAGTATAGAATAGCGTTAGGAGACTTTAGATTCACTCAGTAAATGAAAGTCTTCTGAAGCAATTCAATACTTCAGTGTGATCAACAGAACGAAAGTTGGACCAACATGAGGGTAAGTAAAAACAGGACATTTTTCTGAGTTTTTCCTTCTAGCTTCACAAAAGAAAGAGTTTGTAAGGACATGAGGATTATATGATTAGAAATGTTTATTATTGGGTGAACTATTCATTCGAAGCTACTCTTGGTTGTTATACAGAAAGTGTACCAGTGGGGGGCAATAAATGTGTTTATATCAATGAAAGTCAAAAAGGTCCACTCATGTGAACTGATATTGTAGACAAGGGGGGCTTAGCCCAAATCGAGGGGTTCCAAGGCATCCCCTGAGGATATTTTTCTCACCATTTATGGCAGCTTCATAAACTATGTTTTTTTTTATCTAAGTGTTGTCTGTATTATAATTTGGTAACTGTAACATAATAAATTCTGAGTCTGACAATGACATTTTAACTTCTCTCATCCAAAAATAGGCAAAATATGTTTGCTATGATCCAGTTACATAAGGAAGGTAGATTAGGAATTTGGAATAAACAGCATCACTTATCATGAAATCTTTTTTGTTACAGTATAGAAAAGTACTTCAAATTAATGTTTCCACATAGTATTAACTCATTCCCCGACAGCCATTTTTATTTTTTTATTTTCACAAAATGCCTTCCAGGAAAAATTTCTTCTAAAAATATATAAACATACAAATATATCAAATGAATGAACAGACCCTCTGCTTTCAAATAAACAAACAAAATGGGAAAAATAATATAACATTTCACTCCAGCTATATTTTTTCTCTCTTTATAACTCTTAAATATGGGTATTTTTCTTTAAAAATACATATTTTTTTTAGCAAAAAAGCTTAAATAATTGCATTTTTGTGAAGGAATTTTGTTAGAGATCAGATTCATAACTATTATCAAAACATACATAGGGGCAGTTTCCCGGACAGGGCTTATCCTAGTCACAGACTTAAATGCATGTTTGAGCTACTTTAATTTCAAAACACCTTGTACTGACATATTTTAACATATATCAGTGACATTGTTTTGTTTTACAATGCACACCAGTATTGTTTTTGGTAAGGTTTGTTTGTAAAAAGGGACAGAAAATTAAAAAAACATTTTTATCTTGTCCTTGTTGAATAATGGTAGTCTACCCACATTCACAAACATACAAAAAGTGCTAGACATGCTAAACATCTCAGTCTGATAGAAATTCCTCTTTTAGAAATGTCAGCCAGAAAACGGCCCAATCTGAAAAACTGATGCTTATGACATCACAGGCATCTCACTGCCCCTCCACTTTAAAATAATTGGCTACATTTTTTGAGTGGCAGGAAAGTCAGCCAATCAGTAATGAGATTGCAAGTTAAGCCAGTAGGGGGAGCCAAATAGGTGCAAAACCACTTGTTTAAAATCCCCCACCCTAATAGAGCTATCTGAGAGAGGTTTTTAGGTGGCTTCTAAGGCATTACAGACCCAAACAAAAACATTTTTGTCTACATTCACATCACAGAACAAGGATAAATTCCCCGTTCAATCATTCTATGTCACCTTTAAATGTCCTAAAATAACTAAGGCCTTGTCCTGGATAATCTAAACCCTGTCTGGGAAACTGCCCCATAGAGTTTAAAATAAGTAAATAAAATTTTGGCTTCAGTTTTTTCATAAATTAAAAAGTTATCCATCTAGTGGATAATCACGGTATTGCAGATTAACATAAAAATTAATCAGGAACACGTTTTTTTAACAATGCATTGCCAACAAAGTATATGTGGTCTCTAGTACTTTAATTTACTCATTTATTTCCCCTTTTATTTTTGAACATAACATAATATAATTTTTTAATAGACTTCTTTTCATGTAGCAGTATTTTTTATTTGCTAAACTTCTACTATTTTGTCACTATAACAACCTCACTTGCAGTACATTTGCGTACCTAATTTCTCCGTGGTCTCTCTCCCTCTTTGCACTGACAATTCACATTATAAAACTGTTTATTAATACATTTCTGATGTGAAATCATTGTGAATTTTAGTTGAATGCATATTGGCAAAACAAAAGTAACATTAACTATATTTCTCAGCTTCTGATGTCTTATTTTAAAAGAAAAAAATTATATCCATATAAAAAAGGGATATTTGCTATGAGCAAGGTTTTTTGTTCTAAGCTTTAATTCACTGAGATTAAGGGATGGTTTCCCAGACAGGGATTAGTTTAAGCCAGGACTAGGCCTTATTTTAATAAGGAAATATAACTATTTTTAACAAACTTGCCTTACTTAAAACAGTACTGGCGTGCATTTTGAGGCTAAACGAAGGGCACTGATGTATTTTAAGATATGTCAGTGCAAGTTGTTTTCAGTTTGGACAGCTCTTACTTTTATTTTAGTCTAAAATAGTCTAATCCCTGTCCGGGAAACCGCCACAAAATGTACTAAATATACCAACAACATTGTGCAGCTACAGCAGATCAGAGCGCTAACATTAGCAGTTAGCCATGCAGATAATATATCAGTTGACGCTATTTAACAGTATTTATATCACATAACTAAATATACACTTTTACTGTAATAATGAACACTTGGAAAAATGCGTTTACGGTGGGGAGATGCAGCATATTAATTTTACACACCTTCATTTCAACCTCCATCATAGCATACTGGATGAATTCATTTTACAAATATGACAGATTCTGGGCTTTTGACAAAACATTCGGGGCTTGAGCCCCAGAAGCCACCCCCCGCTCCACCCCTGGTCCACAACAATACTTAAAATTTCTATGCAATAATATTCTAGTGCTTGGCATAACTACCCAGATGTCTATTTTTTTTATAAAATAATCATTTTAAATATTAATTTAAATAATTAAATTAGTCGTCTCCAAGTCCTCCAAGTTTGTTTAAGTGCTCTTTGGGGGCCCACCGGTTAAGAAACACCTACTTCCCATTTTATCCTCCTATCTTATTTTATATCACTCTCTTTATAGTACACCATCTCAAATGTATCCTGCTTACATTTGTGTTATATATGCACACTCTAACCGGCCACACATAGCAACACACAACAGCTAACCTTCATACACAGATACATATTTAGATAATGTTGAAGGGACAAATCACCCAAAAATGAAAATTGTGTCATTATTTACTCACTCTCAAGTATAAATTTCTTCCTTCTTCTGAACACATAGGAAGATACTTTGAGCAAGGTTTGTAAAATAACACTATTGAATTCCATTAGTATTTGTTTTTCCTAGTATGGAAGTCAATGGTGCTCCTGTTTTCTGCTTGATTAATATCTTCCTTTGTGTTCAGCAAAACAAACACATTCACACAGGTCTGTATAAACACCAAGGAAAATATTTGTAAGCAAGGTTTCTAAAAAAAAAACTAGGGTGACCATACGTGCCATTCTTCCCGGACGCGTCCTGGCCTGGATTTCGGGTGCGTTTTCCAGAAGGTGTATTTGTCGACCGCACACGTCATTAAGGTTCTCACATTTCAGTTGACAACATCAGACATACAATCGTAGTTTCATTCATTGCTTTTCTGAAATAGAACCTGAAATAATAAATCTCAATGACGTATGTGGTCGACAAATATGACTTCTGGTAGACGCACTTAAAATCATGGCCAGGACGCGTCCAGGAAGAATAACACCATTGACTTGCATACTATGGAAGTCAAGGGTGCTCCTGTTTTCTGCTTGATTACAAATATCTTCGTGTTCAGCAGAACAAACACATTTACACAGGTCTGTAAAAACACAAAGGAAGATATTTTGAGCAAGGTTAGTAAAAAACTGCTTTTGAGCACCATTGACTAACAAAGTATTTGGAACTATGGAAGTCAATGGTGCTTCTGTTTTCTGCTTGATAACAAAAATCTTCCTTTGTGTTCAGCAGAACAAGAAATGTATATAGGTTTGTAACAACTTGAGTGTGAGCAAATAATGACAAAATTTTTATTTTTGGTGGACTATTGCTTTAATGGCTTTTAATGGGTTAATTTAACCCCGAAAATTTTTATATTTGACCCAACAATGGGTTAAAACAACCTAGCAAAAGTTAAATTACAACTTAAAGGGTTTGGCCTATAACCCAGCATTTTTTCAAATGTATACACAAGTACAAGTGTAAGTGAAAGTCTTTAGGCAACATTACATTTATGATGGTGACCAGATGCTTTGTGTTCCCTGCATGCTGTTTAAACCACCTAAGTACAGACAGCAGCAAGTGTGATGAGTTTCTGCAGCCGTCACTTTAGACATCGGTTGCCAAAAATGTTGCCGTGTCTATGTACGGTGACAGTAGATGCATCGCAGATTTGAGAGTGTTTATATCATGTTAATGTTTTATGTTTTGTTAACTTTTTATCAACATGACCGAGTGTGAAGGCTGAAAAGAAGTTTGGAATCTGAACCGGGAATAACTAACCCAGAGAATAACACTTTTATTATGAGAACTGGAACAAACTTTGAAACAGTCTTTGACCTGCAAAAATGTCAAATAGCTGAGGTAAATGAGGTGTAACCCTTATCAACGTTGCCTTATCGCCACCTTGAAATTTTTATAAACTGCATTCTCAGAAGATTTGAGATATTGAACTTCAAAGCTTTTTCTTTCCATTTAACTTTTTAGATAAAACCCATTTGTTTTCTAAATAAAACTTCCCAAAATGTACCCAACCTAAACTCCCCCTCTGGTAAAAAAAAATAGCTTTATACAGTGTCTATATGGTGTTTTTAATATGCTTTAAGAACTGCCGAATGCCATATCTCTATACATCTGTATCTGTGATGGTGTGATTTGAGTTATATTCATATAACATATCCATAGATCTGCGTATACTAAATGAGGCAATTGCGACCTCTAGTGATAAAATTAGGGATGCATAATGATTAATCGCGATTAATTTATAGCAGAATAAAAGTTTTTGTTTAGATCTTATATGTGTGTGAACTGTAAATAATAACTTTGAATAGATAAATGCACACACATTTGTACATTTATGTATGTACATTTGTATATTTAGGTATGATTTATATTATATATAAATATATATATTTTCTTAAAATAATACATGCATGCAGAGCCGGCGTCAAGGGGGGGCATTCGCGGGCAGTGCCCCCCAAACAGGTTGTTGTGCCCCCCTACAAAGTTTTTTATCAAATTAATATATATCAAGAATAATTAAAATAAATTAAACATTGAATGTTTTATGACTTGTAATGTAATCAAATGAGAAAATATAGGTGATATATGTTTTCTTTTATGAAAATAGACCAGTTTCTCTGATTGGATGTATTGCCGCGTCTCACCCATCTTACGTCTTAAGCATATTTGTGACTTGATACTAGCAACGTGTTTTTTCGCTGCATTTTATGGATCGTGTAAAATATGGATTTTAGAACATTTAGAACGAACCAGCACCGCCTGCTTCATCTTCATGCAAACACAGACTGGCTCAAACTCAGAGATAAGAGGTCGAGGTGGAATTTACAAATCTACAGGACACTGTTTTAAGGAAGTTTAATGTTTGTACCACCGTCTTTGGCTATTTTAAAGGAAAGTTAGCGTTGTTTTAAATTACGTAAGCTTAAATGTGAAGTGTGGCTATAGACCGTTAACAGCATTACGACGTGATTATGGTAAAGCGGCTTTTTTAAAGCTAGGACGCGGTGTGCGCTGCGCTATGAAACCCATTCATTTCAATGACTTGCACCGCGCAAGGGCGGTTTGTTGTTGCGTCGAGCAAAGCGCAAGCGCAGCGAAGCTCAGCTTGCACTCACATCGCGGTCGAAGTTCAATAGTTTTGCGCATAGTTTGTGGTCTTTTGCACAGTTGTATAAGTGTGTGCTTGCACTGTATTTGTTGTTTTAATGTCTTGTTTTTGCAAGTTATTGTTGCTATTGCGTGCCCCCCCGTTGGAAGCCAAGTACCCCCCAGTTAGTTATGATCTGGCGCCGGCTCTGCATGCATGTGTACATATTTATATATACATAATTATTATACACATATCACACACATATATAAGGTAAATGAAACTTTTATTCTGATATAGATTTGATTAATCGTTATGCATTCCTAGATAAAATCCTGCATATTGTGCCTTTAATATGGGATGTTGTGGCATGAGAATAAAAGCAGCTAGATGTTCTTTCTGACAAGCATGTTTAAAGGATAGAAGTACATCAAATAATGAAATATCTTGCTTTGAATCATGTCAGAGCTGGTTGGTTTTCTTCATGGCTACTTAAAGAACCTAATTATACTTGGGAAAAATACTATCAAATCCACTAAATAAGTATGTGGTCATACCAAAATTCTTCTTTTGTGTCTGTCTAATGTTGTTTTTCCTTAACATTTTGTGTGTTTTTGTGTTTTTAGAGTTTCGCTCTTCTTCTCATATCAGCGGTCTGAATCGCTCTGCGTCGCTGAATTACACGGATCGCCCCGAATCTCAATCCGTAAGCGGTAGCAACACTCAGCTCAGCAGCGCCCCCTTGCCGCAGTACACACCAGACTTCAATGTCCGAGCTCTCACAGACCTACAGTTTGTTAAGGTAAGAATGCAACGAGTTTTTGGTCTCTATCACAACATACGCATTGCTTTTTAAAAAAAGCACTTAGAACGTATAAAGTGCCAAGTGTATGCGCACCCTGAAAGTCTCAGTTGCATGAAAAGTAAGTTAGAAAAACAACGCAAAATTACACAAAGCATTACTTTCCACATACTTTTAAAGAGCACCAATGGTCTGATTCACGATTTTACATTTCCTTTGGTGTGTCGGTTTGTATTAGGTCATGTTAACGATATGCAAAAGGTCAAACCCCAAAGTAAACGATGACGCGAGTTATCGTCTTCAATGCAAATATCTTTTCTTGGACTACAACAAACGGATTGTCTGCAACAGTTTACTTCATAAGATGGGTGATTTAGTAAAGATCGACATTATCATAATTCCTCCCGCTTTGGACTTTCAGCCTGTAAGTTAACTCCTGTTAGCATTGCATTGTGCGCAAAGATGGTAAGGAGCGTCACATTTCTGGCTGCCGTCAGGGGTATTCAGACCAATCACAACGTACAGGTTAGCTGGCAAATCAGTGACATCTGGAGCTACAAAAATGTACAGTATGTGGAAAGTAATGTGTTTTTTAATCACAAATCACGCGAACACAAAATAACGTTGTTTTTAGAAATGAAATGGGTGCTCTTTAAAAGTTCTCATGAAATCAAAATGGATGTTTTTGGCCTTTTATATGAATATATTAACTTGAAGGAAATATTTAAACTAGTGTGCTCCAAAACAACTTCAACATGATTACGCAATAAGTAAGCAGGGCTCAACACAAACACATATTTGTGTCACATATTTAAAAGAATAATTCAAAAGTCAAATATAATTGTACACATTTTATTCATCATTAGCCTGTCAGGGCTATGGTCTTGGATATTTCAGCATAAAAACTGCACAACAGAGAATTCATAAAGAAATCTTGTTGCAAGAACGTTAAAGCAATACAAGGAGTTAAAAATTTTGCATCATTACAACACGGTTCTGTGTTAACCCATAATAACCATTTTTGATGGCCGTGTAATGTCCAGGTGCAGTAGCAGTTCTTCCAATCCAATGAATATGTTTCTGGGAATACTTTTGTGGAGCATTCAAACATAAATATCCTCTGGCTCTTTTCCACTAGAATCGGAAGAATCTCCCAGCACACTAATGAAGTGGGCTGCCTTAATCTCAGTTAGCATCTCTTCCCAAAGAACCTCAAAGATATAGGGCTCTATTTTAACGATCTAAGCGCATTGTCTAAAGCGCACAGCGCAACGTCTAAATGGACGTGTCCGAATCCACTTTTGCTAATTTAACGACGGGAAAAATTGTTTTTGCGCCGAGCGCATGGTCGAAAAGGGTAGGTCCTTTTGTAATGGGAGTATTTTGGGCGTAACGTGCAGTAAACCAATGAGAGTCACAGCTCTCATCCCCTTTAAAAGCAAGTTGCGCTGGCGCTATGTCTAATCCCTATTTAAATGACGGACTTTGTAAACTGAAAAACTAAGCGGAGGAAGACGATCCCCAGTTTAAGATTAATGTTAAATAATTGTGTTGTTTTTCACTTGTATTGAAATTGTTATTTTTTATTAAAACCTTTAAAACCCGTTTTCTTTTAGTCATGGAAGTAAAAAGCAGGCTTGTAATTGCTTTAAATGTATGGCTATCCAATATCATCAAAACATAATTTACAAGTATGTAAGAAAAGGTTTGTACTCTAAAAATACTTTATTTGTAACAAACAGGAGATAAAGAAATTACAAACGGCTCTCCTCACGTTTCAGCACTTTGGACAGCGTTTTTTTAGCAAAGAGTTTTTTAAGCATTACTTACAAATGTTTCTCATCTCACCATATCCACAGGTACATTATATACAATAAATCCGTGAGGTAGCATTAAAAAAAACATTTAAAAACAGACGCATTTGTTCAAAGCAAAGCATTTATTTACTTACCAGGCTGGTGAAGCAGCTCTTTGCGCCTTAACGTCTCATAATCAGTCCTCATTTATAAATATGTCCAAGAGACTCAATAATAATCTTTTACATTCAATCCTTTAATCTTTCATATTTAAAAGCATTTTTGTGCTGCTGCGCATTCATGTAGCCTACTTTGTGATAAGCAAACCCGCGTTGTCCTCCCGTTTATAGGCGCATTTTACTAATGCGCTCTTTAAATAACATAAAACACATTGCGCCATTGACTTTAGACTTTAGACCAGGTTTTTGTTGGTCAATGGCGTAGTCTATTTTAGTTGCCTCAAAATAGCAACGCGCCAACAATGCGCCTGAACACACCTCATTTTCAGACCAGAACGCCCATGGGCGCAAAAGGGGGCGCAAATGCATTTGCTATTTAAACAACGCGGCGCTAAACGTGAAAATTAGAGTGGAAACTAGCGAAAGACACTTGCGTCGCGCATTGCGCTGCATTGCGCCGGGTGTAAGATAGAGCCCATAGTGTCTGTAAATCTAGAATTATAAATATTTAGAAAATTATATAATAGGTCTAAATCATAGTGTGATGGAAACAAATAGAAGTATGGAAAATATATAATGCATATATTTTCATGCAGTTCTAACTAATTTAACAAATAGTGGACTTATTTCTTTCCCCGCCAGCATTTTTTATGATTTTTACAAAAGTAAATCGGATCCTTCTGCTTTCAAACAAAATAGAGTTTCATTTTTATTTATCACCTCTCAGATATGGGTAGGTTTCTTCAAAAAGACTAAATTCTGAGATAATTTTTGTAAGGACTTTTCTTAGAGATCAGATTAGATCAGTGAATGCTTCAGTGTTTTATAAATTGGGTAAGAGCACCACCTAGTGGGTAATAGTGGAAATATGGATTGCCTTAAAAACTCATCATTGGCGGGGAAATAGTTAACTATTAGTAAAGATGTTAAACTAAATATTTCTTACCTCCGACATGCAACATCTGTGTGGTACTGAGATCTCACATCAACTCAATTTTTTTAAGCAAGTCAATAATTTTAAGCAATTTATTCTTGACAATGTGATATCCTGTGTTGCCAAGTCTCTTGATGCGCCGAAAATTCTTCTCATTCATACATCTTGCCAATAAAGGGATAGTTTACCCAAAAATAAAGCGTAAGGTTGCGCTGGCGCGCCACACGGCTAGTGCAAGACAAAAAGTTGTGGTTTGAAAGTGGAGTTGTTTTATTTTTATCGACAAAAATGACACTCGTTTCGCTAGATAAGACCCTTATGCCTCGTTTGGGATCATTTAGAGTCCTTTGAAGCTGTGTTGAAACTGCATTGAAACCAATAAAGTCTTTTAAATTGAGAAAAGTCCTGGAATGTTTTCCTCAAAAAACTTAATTTCTTCTCTACTGAACAAAAAAGACATCAACAACTTGGATGACATGGGGGTGAGTAAATTATCGGGATTTTTATGAAAGTGTAATATTCCTTTAAAGTCTTTCACTTTCTGCCATGGATCAACAATTTTTATGACATGAGTACTTCAGCTTTTGACTGACCAATCAAAAGCTTTCACCCTAACTTCCTGTTTTGATGGAAAATACGTCAACACATCGAACAAAGCTGTGCATTTCAATTCTTTTTTTGCAAGTTCCCGCCGTTTTTGCCAGTTCCCGCCGTTTTTGCCAGTTCCCGCCGTTTTTGCCAGTTCCCGCCGTTTTTGCCAGTTCCCGCCGTTGTTTGCAAGTCCCCGCCGTTGTTTGCAAGTCCCCGCCGTTGTTTGCAAGTCCCCGCCGTTGTTTGCAAGTCCCCGCCGTTGTTTGCAAGTCCCCGCCGTTGTTTGCAAGTCCCCGCCGTTGTTTGCAAGTCCCCGCCGTTGTTTGCAAGTCCCCGCCGTTGTTTGCAAGTCCCCGCCGCTTTTGCAAGTCCCCGCAATTTCATTGCATAAAATTGCATAAATATCCCGCATATACCATTGCATTTTTTAAGAAAACGTGCCGCAAGATCAAGGATTTTTGCCCGCAACAATCACAAAAAAACTCAGCGTTTTTTTCTGGAAGGACTGGTATGGGTTATTGAATTTCGGAATGTGTGTTATTAACCAATTTTTTTTTTTCAGATCACATACTCTCACTATCAGAAGGGAGTGATGACGTCTCGATTCGACAGCTCACCGCAATCTCCAGACAGCGGACACACGCTTGTGGATAACAGCACATCGTCAGCCCCAAATCCCTCTTTAGAAAACATGCTCACGCTTACAGACAACCCCGATGAGACGACCTCGCTCCTCAATGAGCAGAACAGCCTGTCTGCCCGCCAGGCCAACCACAACATGCATAACGAGAGCGCCATCTAACACAAGCACACATATGACCGTCGACACGCTGCCATCATGGTTGACAACGGTTTGGACATATGGAGATTATCCAACACACCTACATGACATTTTGCACTTTTTCGGACAAAAATTTTATTGTCTTGAATAATTATAACCGTTTTTAGCGTTAGCCAAAACAGCTGACAGTAACTTGATTCTGATGAAGCAGTATATCAGTGTGGGCCTATGAAAAGCAATCGACGACAGGCGTGGGATGAAAACCAAAGTGTACCTGGACTGAGAAAAACCCCTGTTTCAAACAGACTGTAATGGGGTGTTTTATAGACGGTGCAAATAGAGACATTTATATATACAAAAATGTTTATTTTGTCATTTTTTATTAAGTTGGCTCACGGAAACTTTCCGAAAGTCATCGTGAAGGAAGGAAACTGCGGATGCCTTTTTTATTTCATGTCAGTCCATTGTTACTTTATCTTTGTACCAAATGATATCGATGTGTGTGTGTGTGTGTGAAAGAGAGGATGAGAGTTTGTGACTGAGATATGTATATAAAATGACACACGAATCTGATTTGGGCCGTCGGAGCTCAAGCAACAACTCAGGGAGATTGTGACACTAAACTTCACATACAAACTGCATGTTGGATAATTCCCCATTTATTGATATGAATCCATGCAACAAGTGATCAAAAAGTGAAGCTAGCATGCTGATGTTTAATGCACCAAATACTGAAATGGTAAAATACACTGCGTATCTTAAAAGCATACAGGAACACGTGGCATTCACACACATGTATTTTATTGTCAGATAGTTCTTCTGTCTGAAGTGATACATATAATAGGTGTCAGTGTATGTGTAAAATTGTGTCAGGTCCTTTTTAAAATGAATCCACTCCAAAGAGAACAAGCATTAGTCACTGTCGTGCAACTGTTTCTTTTTGTAAAACGAAAACAAAATATTTGTGTGATCTGTTTCTCGTTGGACCAGAAGTGAACTAACCAAAATCAAATATCTTCTGTATTTATTTAGCATACAATTGTACGTTTTAAATGGTTTAGATTTCTTTGTATTTGTAAATTCTTAAAACTTCGGTGTTTTATAAGCAGGCGTGTGGTATGGTTGTTTATACATTTTCTTTTTGGTACAGACTCATTTAGATTGGAAACGGGGAGGCAATAATTTTTCATCTGCTTTTTCCACTGTTGCTTTTAAAACCAAATATTTTTAAAATGAACAATCAAAGTGAAACGTAGACAACTTGCTGAGAAGATATCGGCACCAGTGTCACATGACTAGCCAAATGAATGCCTCTTTTATGTAGCATCTCCCGAAAATGATGTTAAGGGGTGCAAGAACCGCACTGTTTATAACGACACTCCCTGTTCGGTCGAGCTTTAAATCAGTTCCTGTTTATTAATTATTCAAAACATAAACGTTTTCTTTTTTTGTGTTGGAAACTGAAGCAATTTGTAGGTGTGAGAACCTCCTGATCCTTTTTATACTGTATTTTTCCCCAAGTTATTTTGTGGTTTGGGAGAGGTCTTCTTTTAGATGATCTAACTTTGGTTATTAAATTATTTATTAAATCAGTATATACACAAACTATTCTCATTTTCAGCATTACATTCTGTGGGTGTGTAAGAGTAAAAGGAATGAAAGTTAATCTCATCAATCATTTTTAGTAATTGTCATGACTATGTCTTCACTATTAACTGACTATGAACAAGACACACACCTAGTGGTTAGTCCTTTAAAGGTAATTATTTGGTAAGTTCTCTGTGTCTTTATTAATCTTCTGTTTGCTAACCAAATACATTATTTTAAACTTTGGCCTGATCTATAAAGTCTGCACAATTAATGTGTACAGATGAGTACATGATGTAGATTTAAAACAGTAAAAACACTGAAGGGATGTGGAAATGACCTACACAATATGACACAGCCATTGTCTAGTTATACTAATAATTCAGATGATTCACAATTTCCCACTTTAGATAGAGTACTTAGATAAGTCAGGCCATCATCACCAGCTTTGTTGTTTTAGCAAAGTTTTAATGTCCATCCGTATTCATTTTTTTAGATACAAACAGAAAATACAGGAAATATGTACACAAAATTAAAAAACAAAACAATTTTCAGAACTAAAATTTAGTTACATTTAATTTAGTTTACATTTAATGTCGTCTTCAGGCATCAGTCAGTATTTAGTGTGACCTCTCTTGGCACGAAACACATCTTGAGCTTTGGAGGGGGGCTGAAATTGTCATCGTAGGTGCATGTCTACTGTGAGAGACATAATCTAAAAAAAATCCAGAAATCACAATATATAATTTTTTTAACTAATTATTTGTATGATATAGCTGCAAATAAGTATTTGAACACCTTTCTATCAGCTAGAATTCTGACCCTCAAAGACCTGTTAGGGTGTTTTCACATATACACTGTTTAGGTCGGCCCAAATGACGTGTCGCTTCGAGTACGGTGCGTTTGGGTCAGTGTGAACACAACAGCCGCACTCGGGTGCGCACTAAACAGCCGCTCCGAGACCGCTCTAAACAGGTGGTCTCGGAGCGGCTGTTGCCGAACTCTGGGGCGACCCACCTGTGGTGTGAACACTGCTGGACCTCGGGCCAAACCAAATACAGGAAGTTCTCCACATGTTTGAGCCACTGGGCTTTCGTTGTGACGTGAGCCGGGTGTTATATTGTGGGTTAACAACAAACAAGCCAATCCTGGTCCGTTGCATAGAGATTCGCTGTCTCCTTTACGTTTGAGCTGATGATTTTATAAATGCATAGCTGTCCTCCACACACAAATAGTGACATTACGGGCTTTTAGCAAACGGCTCCGTGAGAAAGGCTTTAATAGAACAGCTACGCAATTTCGCGTTAAAGCAAAGAAACTTCGCAAAGACGTACAATGTTTATCTCCACATCTTGATAGCTGCGCTCTCCCTGTCAAGCTGGTTGTCGTGGAAACGTGGGGGTGGTCATGAGACGGTAAGAGCTGTCAGAGACCAATGACAGCGCTGACCGTTGTCACATGGTGTACGGTGTGGCATTTCGAGTAAAGTAAAAAATATATATATGTGAACACGGACCGCACTAACTGTAAAAAATGATACAATGTATTTTGGTGCGCTCCGAGGCCACACCACGGTGCGCACCAACATATGTGAAAACAACCTTAGTGTGCCTTTAAAATGTTTTATTATACTAAATTAGATGCACCTGTTTGAGGTCGTTAGCTGCATAAAGACACCTTTCCACCCCATACAATCAGTATGTATCATACAAATAAATAGTAAAAAAATCATACATTGTGATTTCTTGATTTTGATTACGTCTCTCACAGTGGACATGCACCTACACTCTAAAAACAAACGGTGCTATATAGCACCAAAAGTGGTTCTTTGCTCGTAATCATAGAAGAACCGTTTTTAGTGCCATATAGCACCGGTGAAGCACCTGTGTAGAACCATATAGTGCTATGTAGAACCAAATGTGGTGCTATATGGCCCCTATATGGTTCTACACAGGTGCTTCACCGGTTCTTCACCGGTGCTATATGGCACTAAAACCGGTTCTTCTATGGTTACGATTCAAATCAACAGTTTTGGTGCTATATAGCACCGTTTGTTTTTTTAGAGTGTACAATGACAATTTCAGACCCCTCCATGATTTCTAAGTGGGAGAACTTGAAAAATACCAGGGTGTTCAATACTTATTTTCCTCACTGTATGTTAGAAATACTGCGAAATAGAAGTCAGGGTAATCTATTGTTGGAAGAAATCTATAAAAACAGTAATTGTATTATAGATGTATTTACATTGAGAATGACAGACAATATTGTGGCCCTGCAAACCTCAGTGGTAGAGCATTGTTTTATCAGCCCAAAAGGTCATGGTTTGCAGCACACATACTGATAAAAAATGTATAACACTTTAAAGAATTATGGATGGTGTAAAATCATTGCTGAATAAAATATGGCCAGACTGAACCACTTATTTTAAATTAAACCTTAAAAAAATGTCCATATTTGACCCATGGGTTGTGACAACCCAGCATAGGGGTTGTCCATTTATCTAATCATGAATTAAAACTTTCTTTTTGTAAGAGTGTAAAGTGTTTGGTCTGCCCCTGCGTGGTTTATGGTTAAAAAACACATTATTTTTCACACACCGTACATTTTTGTAGCTCCAGATTTCCATGTCCTCCTGAAACGCACAGATTTGAAAAGCTCTGTGTCCCTGATTGGCCCACTAAATCTGTATGTTTCAATTGGCCTGAATACCTCTGACGGAAATGTGACGCTCCTTACCATGTTCGAAAGATTCGGATGCTAACAGGAGTTAACTTACAGGCTGTGATTCCGAAGCGGGAGGAATTATAATAATGCGGTCTTGTCTACATCACCAATCCCAAGAAGTAAACTGTTGCCAACAATCCATGTGTTTGTTGTAGTCCAAGAAAAGAGATTTACGTTAGACTTTACTTTGGTGTATGTACCTGTTAGAATGTAACTTCTAATCAGGTCTAGGAATATGTTTCGTAGTCTGGAGGTCTGAGCTGAGCAGCAGAGAGTTCTGATATATATCAGGGGCCATGAAAGACACGGACACCAAGATGCCGTTCAAAGTTTATTAGACAGACTTCAAATTATATAGAAAGGAAGCACTAATCGCCTGATAGACGTTAGATAATGTCTAGAATAATCACATGAGCAGATATTGAGCAAACATGTCTGGAGAACATTCGCATGATCGGCACCTGCACAAGCAAGTCTGGATACGGATACATAAATAACCATGCTTAGACAGTTGTATGGTGCAAGCAAGGAAAAGGAGACTGCAACAGGGAAGTCTGGCGAACTTCATGACCTCTCAACTGATCAGTCCATGTCAAACTTTTGTGCATAGCCAAGGGAAATGTCACAACTCAGTCTCGACTTTTTAAATGCAAGCTAAGACAAATGAAAGTTAGCATTGCTTCATTAGTCATACAAGGATATCAATACAGAATATACATGGTTATATGAAAAGATATCAAATATATCAATGTGGGGTGTGGGGGAACAACGTTTAAATTCTAACAGTACCTTTGCATATTGTTAACATAATAATACACACCAAAAGAAATTTAAAAACGTGAATCGGACAATAGGTGCTCTTTGAGGGAAATATTAGTCTCTGTTTGTCTATAGTGAGTTAAAGAATATTATACAGTTCTATCTATGATTCAGTTTTTGGAATTCTTAGTCTTAGTGTTTATAAATGCATATCTGTTTCCATTGTAATTTTTGGTGTAAAGATTTGTTGAAAATACACATGAAAAATACTGTAGTAGTATTTATACTATCTGTATATCTGCATCTTGTAATCTGCAGTAACATTTTTAGATACTATAGTGCAGTGGTTCTTAACGTTATTCCTGGAGGCCCACTGCCCTGCATGTTTTGTATGTCTCTTTTATCTGGCAGACTCAGTTCAGTTCATTGAGATCTCTTCTAATGAGCTGATGATTTGAATCAGGTGTGTTAAATAAGGGAGACATACAAAATGTGCAGGGCAGTGGGCCTCCAGGAATAACGTTAAGAACCACTGCTATAGTGTTTCTTAACTTACTACCATAGTAAATGCTACAGTACAGTATTTGAAACAGCGTATTATTCACTACAAATTTCACTTCAATTTTTATACTACAGTATTATATAGTATGTAATATATGCTAGTATTACAGACTACTAGTGTACATTAGCAAAGTGTGGTAATTACTATAATGTAATACAACATACTACAATTTACTGAAGTTTAAATGCTTTAGTATACTGCTTTATTTAAATGTGGAATAATTTGCTCTGTTGTTCTTTGCCAGTTTTATTGATACATCAGCTTACACTATCACATATTTAAGAACCTTAACTTACAACAAATGTATTATTATTTTATTGCCAGAAAGGAACACCTCAGAAAGATCAGATGCTTAGCGTATTCGACTTCATGTGGCGCTGCGCAAACCGATCGGCGTATGACTATGGCAAGCGAAAAGGGTCATATTAACGCAATAAATGAATCGCGTTTACATCCAAACGCCGTATTTAACGGCGTTTAAAACAGAATTTGCGCCGCTAAATACGCCGTCGGGATTCCAAACGCCGTAAAAACCGCGCGAAAATCGGCAACAACGCCGTTATTTACGGCGTTTTATAATCCAATCAATGACGCCGTTTTGAGACGCCGTTTGTCTTGCCATTTACGCCGTAAATAACGGCGTTATCTTCTGTCAAAGACGGCGTAAAAAGCGGCGTTTGCTAGTGGTATAATGAGCCCCTCCCATCAATTTCCACAGCCAGTAGGTTTGAACCGTTCTTACCCAATCAATGATGAACTGAGTCAGGCCAGAGCAATTCATACTGATCATCCATGATGAAATAAGTGTTTAAAGATTACATGCATGCGCAGCATATCATAAATGGGCAGCAAATTATAGTTTTTTCTCTAACGTTACTAAGATTAAATATATTACTATAGTAGCTTAAGGAAAATACTGCATCTCTGTATCATGTTAAAATAGGAGCGGTAAAAGCACACCAACCTCATTTAAGGTGTCCCAATTATTAAGTAAATACATTTACCCAAGACATTAAGTAAGGGGTTGAAATATTTCACAGCTTTGAATAAACATGAAATCCCACCTGGTCTAACAGATCAACTGTATTAGTCGATTAGTCATGAACTGTCTCAGTTAGCCTGGTGGTTAGAGCATTCGGTTCTAATGTCGATGCTGCTGCGGTTCAAGTCCAGTTTGGAGCGGATTTAAATTCTTTTAATTTTGTTTTGTTTATCAACATCGCTTATTTTTTTTAATGGCTGTCAATAAAAAGGAACGCATAGAATAAGAGATTTTTAATGTTCATGCAATTTAGCAAATTTCGTAAATAGTCTATAAGTGATATTTCAAAAATATTTTATGCAAAAGTGACAACAGTGCAAAGTGTATAAAAAACAGACTAGAGAGCAGACGTTTCAATCCATGCTTTCTTCAGTGCTCATCATGAAGTATGCGGACAATTACTGGACTTAACTAACTTTTTGTTCTTCCTTAGTCATTTTTGTTCATTTTGAGTGCATTGTACTTGAAAAGTAATTTAGGCAAATTCAATAGGCAAATTTATGTGTTTATATTTATGTTTATATTTATGCATATTTAAAACCACCGAACTTACGGGAATGCCCACACCTCCGCTGACTTTCTTGGACGAACGGCCAGCGGGTGTGCATGTTTCTAATAATTTGATCGACTGCTGTTCCGTTTAGGCTATACTATCCACCGCCATATGCTGGTTCAAGACAATTGTAAGATTTTTGGAATGAAATGCTTTTGTTGGTATTGCTTTTTTATGCATCTCAAACGCCACAGTAAGCCATGTGGAGAGCGAGAGAGAGAGAAAGAAAGATGGAGAGAGCGCAAGAGAGCTGTGTTTACATGTATAATATAATGAGACAGAACAAATATTGGTAGGCTATATTCGTATATGAATTATCTGCAATAATATATAAAGAACCCATTTGAACTATATATCAACATGTATTTATTTATTTGCTGGATTGTATCACTAATCAGCATTCAGCACTAAGCGAAAATTGATGGAAATATAAACATGCGGTCCAGCAAAACTAAATATATTCAGTTTACGTGTAGGCCTAAATGTATGCTAATATTTTGACTATTATGTGCACTTGTAACCCCTTGTCTCAAATTAGTGTAATTAATAACTAATTTAAGTATTAGGAAATGAGATCTGGGCTAGTATCAGAAGCTCTACGGAGGCTGAAATAGTAAAAGGTTAGCAGAAAACAGACAACACAAAACAGGTAAATTTGAAAATTTATTATAAAGTGTATTATAAAAAATAAATTAATTATTTACATTCCCTGCCTACCTAAGTCGGCTTCCTGAGTGCACAGTGCACAATACACTCAAAATAAATAACTCAAATGAAGAATGAGTCCATGGAAGTTCTCAGTGTTTCTTGAAGTATATGTTCTCTTCACTATCTGTTTTTAAAATGAAGGCAAAGGATGATGATGATAGGTCCAAAGATGCCACGGCTGGCCACACCAGGCTCTTGGTCCATTCACTTCTGCGGTTGGCTCACCACTGACCGCCAGGGTAAGATTCAGATCTATCCCTTTCTAAAAAACCAATCGGAGGTATCTTGAAAAACTCAACATCCTGCAGCTTAACTTTCTCTCTCACAGCTTTCAAACAGTTCTTGATACTTTCAAGCAACGTCTTCAACCGGAGGAAAGTGTGTTTGTTTACTAGTAGGTTGCCTGGCAACCTCCAGGCAGAGTGATTTCCCTGCGCTAGCTGCAGGCGATAAAGAGAATTGCACTCCAGTAACCTTGTGTGTTGTGTGGGTTACACATTCGTTAAAACGATGCATTTTATCTGACACTCAGCACTTTTGTAATACGCAGAAAAAAAGTCTTATAATTTTGTCATGACAAAGTATTGGCACGCTCCTTAATGAACAGGTTTGACTATACTTTAATAATTTCCGTGAGTACAAATTCTACTACTTTTTCTACTCCAACATGGAAGGTTATATTACAACCAAGGTCTAAAAAAAGTATTGCTTGAGTCTGTGAAGAACTGGTCTGCATAAAACTCAGACCTGAGCTAAAGTTTTCGATCAGCGCTGCAGATTATTACTAAAAGTGATCACAGTTTTAAGAATTTTTAAACAATAGCCATTTGTGTAATACACTTTAAAAACTTTTCATTTATACACTTAAAAATATGGAGTAAATTTGAAATCTGTTCATTTAGTATATTTCAATAATTAAATGTATTTTCTATCACAAAAAATTGAGTATATGTAATCAAAAATCCTAAAGAAATGTTAAATAGATGTAGACATTTTTGTGAGTATTATTTAACTAAAAAAATTTGATTTACTTAATGTGAAGCTTATTAAGTTCATACTGAACCATCAATTATCAATGATAAACAAAGCGACAGGTTATTTTATTGAACATTTATTTGTCAAATTTGACAAGTTAAACACATGCACCTGCACACATTGAAAAGGTAACGTTATTTAAATGAACATGTTTTAAATGCAGTCAGTGGAGAGTCATGAAGAGACGGGTGAGATCAAAGCTTGTCGCAAAGCAGGAGTGAAACGCGTCTGAAGGGCACACCAGACGAAAAGCGCAATGTAATTTAAATACAAACACATTATTTTCTATATATACACACATTGGGGGCAACTGACGGCGGCTGTCTGTTGTGATTCTGGACGTTGCTCAAATCCCTGTAGCGCCACAGAGCGCCACTCTCACAGTTTAACATTAAATAACATATTTGTCCAAAATCCTTAAGCTGCATACAGCCACATTGTGCAGTAATAAAACGATCAGAAATTGATTATTTGACACACATTTTAAGTAGCACAGCTGTATTAACAATTTGGTGACCTGAATATATACGTAAAATAAAACGATTATTCTAGCAGTAGGCCTATGTGCAAAAAAGCTGCTTGTTACTGTACAGGTAATATTACAGAATCCGAAAGTATTTAGATAAATGCACCTTATGTTGTATACGCAAGGAAACAGACAATATTTCATTAACAAAATAGACTACATATTGTAACGGTAAAATTACTTTCCTGCGGTGTTTGTTGTCCAGCAAGAGGCGCAGTTTGCTGCTGATTAAAAACCTTTGGCCCTGATGTGATTTTTAAATTAACATATGATCTACTTTTTTGCTTCCTTCATTTACTCAAATAATAAAATGTTAACATGTTTAACCAAAAATATTTAATAAAAATCATAGTTAAAGTTTTTTTAAGTTGATGTTAAATACAAATAATATTGATTTTAAATAAGCAATTATTACAGTTTTTAAAACTTAAATAGGCTAAGTGTGACATTCTCAAATATATTGATTAAAATACAAGAAATGTACTTTACAAGTAATCGAGTAAGCTGCCCGGAAAGACCAAAGATATGTGGACCAAAAGTATTACTTTATTGTACAATAATAACCCATGTATTTTAACAGTATTTAAACAGGTGGACTCCATAAATTATCCATATTGTGAGCAGTCTGCTGTGTTTTTTTAAATAGTTCAATGAAGTTTGGATTTTATTTAGGGGAGAGCAGTGACGAAAGTACAATTTTTCAGAAAAACGTGATGTTAAAAGAAAATGTTTTAGACAGAGAATATTTTTGCTGTTGTCAATAACTCACAAGAGTGTAAATAAATATACATGACTATGACATTGTTAATATGTAACTGCAAACATATTTTGTTATATTCTGATGCTCTCCGAGTAATACACGAGTAATATTTTCACATTTCCATCCAATTGCTAGATAATACAAAATGCTCTATGCAATGATATTTAAAACTATTACACAAATGGCTATTCTTTGGAAAATCTCAAAACTTTGCAGTAATAATCCGCAGCGCTGATCGATTAAACTTCAGCCCAGGGCTGGGTTTTATGAATGTCAGTTCTTCACAGACTCAATCAATCACATTTTTTATCTTTTTAAAAATTTAAATCTTGTATAATAGAACCTTCCGTGTTAGAATAGAAAAGGGCCATATATTGTTGTTATAAAATAAGAAGCACATACGATGTGTGAAATATCATGTTGTAGCAATAATTTGTACTTACGGAAATGATTAAAGTAACCAAGATGCGTCCCATCACAAATGCTGATTGTCAGATAATGCATTTATTTAACAAATACACTTAATAATTAAAATATTAGCCTACATGATCTAAAAATATTTAGTTTTTTTGCTGGACCGCATATTTCCATCAAGTTTAACTGACATGACAGAAATACTGCGAGTCCGCCCGTTCCATTTAAATGGCAAACTTTAAAATCAATAAAAACATGCAGATTCATTTGATAAAATAAAGCATTTCCAAAACAAATATAGAAATAAATACAGTGAATTAATAAAATTGTTTAATAGAAAAAGAGACCGAATTAACCACTGATAGCTGGGGCACACTAGTTCATTTACTTATTGCAGTTCAGTGTTAGTAATTTTTCGCTTAGTGCTGATACCATCCAGCAAATGAATAAATACATGTTGATATATTTCAAATGGATTATTTATTGCCGCAGATAAATATTATAAATATTCTCATTATATTATTATACAAAGTTTGTAGCCTCTTACAAACACATGTAAACACAGCTTGCTCTCTCTCCATCTTTCTTTCTCTCTTTCACACGGCTTACGGCTTTATGTATGGAGATTAAGATCCATAAGAAATAAGCAATACCAACAAAAGTATTTCATTCCAAAAATCGTACAATTGTCTTCAAACAGCATATGTCGGTGGACAGTAGCCTTAACTTTTGCGTATGATAAATAACATATTTTTGAAATATCAATTATATATACAAACTATATTATACTTATTCTATGCGTTCCTTTCTTATTGACAGTCTCATTAAAAAATAAGCGATGTTGATAAACAAAACAAAATTATAAGAATTTCAATCCGCTCCATACTGGACTTGAACCGCAGCAGCTTCGACATTTGAACCGAATGCTCTAACCACCAGGCTAACTGAGACGGTTCATAACTAATCGACTTATACAGTTGATCTGGGCTCTGTTACACCAGGTGGGATTTCATGTTTACTCAAAGCTGTGAAATATTTCAACCCCTTACTTAATGTCGAGGTATTTACTTAATAATTGGGACACCTTAAATGAGGTTGGTGTGCTATTACCGCTCCTATTTTAACATGATACAGAGATGCAGTATTTTCCTTAAGCTACTATAGTAATATATTTAATCTTAGTAACGTTAGAGAAAAAACTATAATTTGCTGCCCATTTATGATATGCTGCGCATGCATGTAATCTTTAAACACTTATTTCATCATGGATGATCAGTATGAATTGCTCTGGCCTGACTCAGTTCATCATTGATTGGGTAAGAACGGTTCAAACCTACTGGCTGTGGAAATTGATGGGAGGGGCTCATTATACCACTAGCAAACGCCGCTTTTTACGCCGTCTTTGACAGAAGATAACGCCGTTATTTACGGCGTAAATGGCAAGACAAACGGCGTCTCAAAACGGCGTCATTGATTGGATTATAAAACGCCGTAAATAACGGCGTTGTTGCCGATTTTCGCGCGGTTTTTACGGCGTTTGGAATCCCGACGGCGTATTTAGCGGCGCAAATTCTGTTTTAAACGCCGTTAAATACGGCGTTTGGATGTAAACGCGATTCATTTATTGCGTTAATATGACCCTTTTCGCTTGCCATATATGACATCAAAATACCGCGAGAGTGATTCTTTGATGTCATATTAGGCTTGTTTGAGATGAGCAAATTCTGCGCAGAATCGATCACCGGTGATCAGCGCAAGATGCATTCCGGTTAGAAAAGTGTCCGACTTACGTCCGACTTGCTCTGATGTCACGCTGACGTGTACAAAATATCTCTCGCGATGGAGAGGCGGGCTCGTTATGGAAGGCCAACAGGGCAAAAACGTGTTAAAAATACGTGTTAACACGCACTACGTGTTAACGCGTAAATCACGTGTTAACACGCACTACGTGTTAACGCGTAAGTGCGTGTTAACACGTAAATCACGTGTTAACGCGTTAGAAATCATGGACATGGAGTTTTACCACCATCTAGTGGTGTGGCGAATCTGACCTAAATACACTGAACGGACAGATAGATAGGATTGTAAATTGAAGTATTTTATCCTAAATATATATTTTTAAAAGTAATTAACAGTGAATTATGATCATAAATAGTTTACAGCTTGGACTATATATAATAATTATAGTATCATTTAATTTTGTTATAAATAATTTTGTTAGCTTTGTGAATTAGGCAATAGTCCCAATTTCTATTTACTTTGTGTCTAATGTCTTGTTCTTTTAGTACCTGCCTATGGAAATAATTATATTCTTAAAAACATAGGTGTTAAATGATGACACAGTAGTGTCACACAATTCTTATAAACAGTAGAGGATGATTAATATTGCAAGAAAAAATTCTTTAAACACTACTTAACCACAGGTAATCTAATTAAGTTTATGTTAATAACAATTGGTTAATAGCAAGATTATGAACGTAAATGGAATGTATGCTCAAGCAGATGGTACATCTGCATCATTTTTGAACACACACACACACACACACACACACACACACACACACACACATTATGATGTTCTATGTATGAAGTCTTTGGACTACCTGCCATCATGATCTGATTGCACTTAAAGCTAGTTCAGCTAGTTTATAAATGCCTTATAAAATTTGTTTTTCACTAGTGTCATACACATATCCTTAATAATACAGTGTAGCAATACCACACTATATAATTACAACCAATTTAGCATATGAACATCAGATGGAACTCTATATGTATGGCCTAATGGGAGAACATCAATGTCATTGTATAGAGCAGTTAGGCTTTAAAACATGCTTTTTGAGTTTAATTAATAATCTTATTTTGTCTGAAGGAGGCTCTCTACTACAAACCTTTTAAGCTTTTTTTTTTACTTTTTGGCACGCGTTGCCTCAGACAAAGTTTCCATATCAGAAAGTATGTGTCATAGATCAATCTGAAGCTTCCAATGGATTAGTCACGCTCAGACTGTTTCTTTGTCATAGTAACTAGAACTACTCTGCAGCAGATACTAGAACAATTATGCAAATGTAATAAACTTTTGATGCTTTTTTTCTGTGTATTTTCTGATCTATAAGACACTTTGGATGAATGTATTTGCTAAATGAATAAATGCATATGTGATGACTGGAAAAAAAGAAGAATGGCAATAAAACACATGTCTATAGCTTTGATTGGAATTAAAAAAAAGTGCTTTCTTGTTTTCACCTTTAGTTTATTTGGTAACACTTTATTTTACGACCCGCAAAGTACCGCGTAATTAAACCGAATTTACAGCGTACCTAATTGTAACAACAGGGTAGGTAACCTGTAGGTATAAGGGATAATATTTTAAGTTTGGGGTAATAAGGGGGTAAGAATATGAAGAATTATAAATTATTTATACTCTAAGTATTTTATAACAACAGGGTACCTATTGTAATATTACGTGGTATGTATGACTTAGTCAAGTCTATGGGGAAATTATGTTTTATTTATTTTTTATTGTGAATTTTTCATATTGACTACTGAATGTTGTATACAGTCAATGTCTACGAGCCACATCGGCAAATAAATATAACAGCATATCACTTTTATTTTAGTAGCCTATATTACTTGCTTTTAATAACAAAAGTCCAGCTGATTTAATGTGGTTATCTTTTTTTTTAAGGTAAGTACAATAAAAATAGCAACTTATTCCCTATTTACCAGGAAACTCCTACATTTGCGGACATATTTGAAGTGGTGCTTTGCAATTTATTTACTGTAAACACAAGTATTTTAGCCAAATATAATTTATGCAATGGCAAACCAGAATGAAACAACAGCAGATATCAGCTCCCGCTAAAGCAAAAGACGACTACATGCGTAGGTTAGTGCGCAGGTGTAGAGCGCGCGGCCGTCTGCAGGAGGTTTGCTGGAACGCAATCCTGAGGTGAAATTTCTTTAAGAGGTTTTAAAAACGTTTCACACTGTGGAGTACGACTACGAGTGATGTTAGCAGGATCCGCATGCTGGATAAGGTGACTGGTTTTGTTAATACATGACTCACGCATTTCAAACAATGTTTTTCAAGAAAGTTGCTAGCTAACGGTAGCAGGTTAGCCAGCACATAAGTAAGCCTAAAATTTATAAACGTAACTGGCTTAGAAAACTCTGTTTCTGTCAAGGCACAGTGAAGAAACATTTACTGAAGGCTTTCATTTATGTTTTTTATATGTAATGCAGAACAGCATTTGTGAGACGACATCAACTCATCATCCGAGTGGACAAGAACACCAACAGAGGAAGCCAAGCCGCAAAAACAATGAAAAATTGTCATGACTTTTTATTTTAAATAAAAGTTATGTGATAATAAACATTAAGTGTTGGCTTAATTATAGTGTTTTAAAGATGTTTTGAAATAAGTTGTTTTAAAATAAAAATAACAATATTCTGTATGTTTATGGTATTTACCCTATAACATTTATTAACAAGAGGTGAACAAAGCACCACTTTAGTTTACAGCCCGCAAATATGTGAGTTACCTGGTACATACACAGAACAAGCGGGGAATAAGCCCCACTTCAATTTACAGCCCGCAAATATGAGAGTTACCTGGTACATACACAGAACAAGCGGGGAATAAGCCCCACTTTAATTTACAGCCCGCAAATATGAGAGTTACCTGGTACATACACAGAACAAGCGGGGAATAAGCCCCACTTCAATTTACAGCCCGCAAATGTAAGAGTTACCTGGTAACTCCTGTATACATATACAGATCAAAGAGGTACAAGTTGCTATTATCTTTATTGTGTGTTATATTTTATTTGCCGACGTGGCTTGTAGACATCAACTGTAGGCTATACAAAACACTTCATCAGGTAAGTAGCAAATATGAAAAAAAAAAACTATTACACATAGACCATATTACCCATAGACGTAAGTCATACATACCACGTAATATTACAATAGGTACCCTGTAGTTATGAAATACTTAGAGAATAATTTTCCATATATTCTTACCCCCTTATTACCCCAAACTTAAAATATTATTCCC